>NC_041219.1:94031161-94031588 GCF_002837175.3 Physeter macrocephalus
GTGTCCATCGACAGATGAATGGATAAAGAAGATGTGGCACATATATACAATGGAATATTACTCAGCCATAAAAAGAAACGTAACTGAGTTATTTGTAGTGAGGTGGATGGACCTAGAGTATGTCATACAGAGTGAAGTAAGTCAGAAAGAGAAAAACAAATACCGTATGCTAACACATATATATGGAATCTAAAAAAAAATGGTCATGAATAACCTAGAGGCAGGATGGGAATAAAGACTCAGACCTACTAGAGAATGGCCTTGAGGACACGGGGAGGGGGAAGGGTAAGCTGGGACAAAGTGAGAGAGTTCTTGATTAGTTCTTGAATGGTCAAAGTTAAACAACCTTGTTAGACTTGGATAATAACCATGACACTCAAAGCAGGAAAACCAGCAGCAGCTCATTTGTTTCTCAGTCAAGAATAAA
>NC_041219.1:94032088-94102788 GCF_002837175.3 Physeter macrocephalus
AATCTAAAAAAAAATGGTCATGAATAACCTAGAGGCAGGATGGGAATAACGACTCAGACCTACTAGAGAATGGCCTTGAGGACACGGGGAGGGGGACGGGTAAGCTGGGACAAAGTGAGAGAGTGGCATGGACATATATACACCACCAAATGTAAAATAGGTAGCTAGTGGGAAGCAGCCTCATAGCAGAGGGAGATCAGCTCTGTGCTTTGTGACCACCTAGAGGGGTGGGATAGTGAGTGTGGGAGGGAGGGAGATGCGAGAGGGAAGAGATATGGGGATATATGTATATGTATAGCTGGTTCACTTTGTTATAAAGCAGAAACTAACACACCATTGTAAAGCAATTATACTCCAATAAAGATGTTAAAAAAAATAAAAATAAAGAAAATAAAGTTTCCCCATAAAAAAAAGAAAAAAGACAATAATTGTTTCTTGATTAGCTCTTGAATGGTCAAAGTTAAACAACCTTGTTAGACTTGGATAATAACCATGACACTCAAAGCAGGAAAACCAGCAGCAGCTCATTTGTTTCTCAGTCAAGAATAAAGCTAATCATGATCAAAAGATGCCCGCCCAACCATGAGAGCACTAGATAAAGTACTTTTAAAAAATATAAATATACTAATTATCAAAAAAAACCCACAAAATTTTCTCTGTGCAACAGAGTGGAATGGAAGTGGACAGTTTTACACAGTTGCACACAGCAATGCACTATGTTTTCCAATTTCCAGGCATCTAAGTAATCACAGACCACAGTTTTTACCAAATGCTTTGCCACTATAATACCTGTATTACTATCTTTTCAGCCTTCATTGGTTTTTTTGCCATTTGCTGTCCAGCCCTCCAGACTGAGATTTCTGCTTTCTTCTGTGACAGCACCCCATTTCCAGGGATCAGTGACTGGATACATCAGGATAGGCTGGTTTATGTTGCAGTATCAAATAATCCCCCAATCTCAATGGCTTACTATTTGCAGAGGTATATTCCTCGCTCACACTACATGTGTTATAAAGGATGCTGGGCTTATCCAGGTCATTCAGGTTCCCTGAATGACAAGTGCTCCAGCTAGACACAAACTTCCACAACGGCTACCTAGAAAGGAGCCCCTTTCAGTGCTTCTCGCTGGCAATTAAATGCTTCTACCTAGAGGTGACACAAGCCTCTTTCACTCACATTGTACTTGGTCTAAGCAAGTCATGTGATCAGAGGGGGCAGAAAAGTGCAAATCTCTCATGTGTCTCCAAGGCAAGGAACTGAAGTATCCGGGAAGCCCTAGTGACCGGCAGCTCTCCCAACTCCTTCCTCCACCAATTCCCCAACTAATCACAGAAGAGTGTCTTTGTTATTTTTTAAAAAGTTAAGCATTTGGGAAATATCCCAAGACACTTCCCCTCAAAAGCATATAAATTGTGTCTCTAGAGAGTAAATAAAACAGGGAGATAGAAGCTAATATAAATATCATACTACTTATTTTTTTTATGTCTATGTTTATGTATACATTTACTTCAGACACAGGTGAGTGGGTATTGGTAGTCCCTCTGGAAAATAGAACAATATATGGCATTAACCTAGGATTTTGATTTTTAATTTTTATTCTTTTTAATTAACAAAAGGGCTGGGGACTTCCCTGGTGGTGCAGTGGTTGAGAGTCCACCTGCCGATGCAGGGGACACGGGTTCGTGCCCCGGTCCGGGAAGATCCCACATGCCGCGTCGGAGCCTGTGCTCCACAACGGGAGAGGCCACAACAATGAGAGGCCCGCGTACCGCAAAAAAAAAAAAAAAAAGGGGTGGGAATGGGGCTTTGGAAGGGAAATTCTATAAATAGTCTGCCCTTTCCCATTTACTATTTTCAAATCAACCACAATTTAGTCTCCTCCCAGGCATAAAGGCCCACGTGTTATAGCAGACTCATCTTTGCACAATTACAGAAAGAAATAGGAACCATTCTCTCCAATGTAGAGACATCTGTCACTAAGAATCAGAAAGAACTTAGCCACACAGTTGCAAATGAAATAGTTTCTGACAGGCATTTGTGACTTAAAGCAGCTACACTTAGGTAAAGGTAAGTTTACTACAACAAAATTGCATGTTGTACTGTTTAAACTCATAATCACATTGCAACGTATAAAAGCTTTCCTTTGCAAAATTTCTTCACCACAGATTTATTACACGAATATGTCTCTCCTTAACTAGGGTAAAACCAAAAGAAAGTACCTCTTTTTGAGTGGGTGACACATAGTATGTAAATACTATCTTTTATTTCATTTAAAACATTGCCAATGATTTCTGTATTTTTATCTCCTAGAGCTAAAAAAACATATGCCCTTTATACTTGCTAACTCCCTTTTATCTGAAAAGTATGAACAAAAAAGGAGATTTTTTGCTTCCCACATAAATTCCATATTCAACATTTTGCATCAGATTTTTCTTTTTTAAACATGAATACTGTTGTCAAGATAATCTAACGGTATGTAATGGATAAAATAGGAAAAAATATGTTCAAAGCAGCATTTAAATTTTCCTCCAGTTTTATGCTCTCCATGATTTGAAATATTACTTCTGAAATATAACAATAAAAATCATCTCTCAAATATATTACCTAATATTTTACAATAATTTTACAGAAACAATGACTACAAGAATAAGTGTGAATTTTAGTTTGCTCTCCATTTAAGAATATTATCTGGGGCTTCCCTGGTGGCGCAGTGGTTGCGCGTCCGCCTGCCGATGCAGGGGAACCGGGTTCGCGCCCCGGTCTGGGAGGATCCCACATGCCGCGGAGCGGCTGGGCCCGTGAGCCATGGCCGCTGAGCCTGCGCGTCCGGAGCCTGTGCTTCGCAACGGGAGAGGCCGCAGCGGAGGGAGGCGGGCTTCCCTGGTGGCGCAGTGGTTGAGAGTCCGCCTGCCAACGCAGGGGACACGGGTTCGTGCCCCGGTCCGGGAAGATCCCACATGCTGTGGAGCGGCTAGGCCCGTGAGCCGTGGCCGCTGAGCCTGCGCGTCCCGAGCCTGTGCTCCGCAATGGGAAAGGCCACAACAGTGAGAGGCCCGCGTACCGTAAAAAAAAATAAAAAATACGCTTTAGATTATCTATTGGGACTGTGTTATCACATATGTCAAAAATAAACCCACTGGTATAAAAAGAGATTGGTAATATATAGATTTGAGTAAAAACGTTCAAGGAAAATGTACTAAGATGATTAAGGAGAAATCTAGTATGGATGCCTCTCCTCTGAAACAACAATTGCAACTAAGAGTAGCTAATGACAACAATAATAGAAGCATTCAGATATGCATGGCTCACCTTTGCAAATGATATATGTGTGACCTTGGTAACTGGACACATCGAACAATAATCAATGGGCTGCCTTTGAAGATACATTAAATAATACAAAGTATCTGTAAACATAGTAAGTAGATATTTTAAAAGAGAGATAGCAATAGCCCATAAAGACTTTTAATATTAGAGCTTATCTCCTTTTAAATTATGATTCTTAAAACCCCTGTACAGAATTCTATAGGGTAGAATGATTTCCCAGAATCTCACATTCTTATTTAGCACATTACCTAAACAATGATTAAGGATAATCATTTGGAATTTGCACACCGATGTATCCTTTGTTTTTCTAGAGACAGTCTAATGTAATGATTAATAACTGGGGCCCTGAAGTCAGAGACCTATGCTTATAATAATAGCACTTACTTACAGGGTTATCAGGATTAAATGAGCAAGTTCTTAGCATAGTGCCTGGAGCAAAACATATCTTCAATGAATACTTGCTAAAATTATTATATTACATATTATTTAGTCAAGCTACATGGGGAGCTTACAAACAGGAAACAATATGAAGGTTAAATGTGCCATAAAATAGGCCACACTTGACTCAGAGGCAAGTTGTGAATAAACATCTACAAAATCATATTCATTTTTACATTACTGAAAAATCTACTTTTTGTTTACTTGCTGTTAATTGAGTTCAAAATGCCATATATCTGAAGCAACATTTAGTAATAGTGCTAAAGCACAAAGATAGCTTAGAGTGTATATTTTCCCCCAAGTACTTAGTGACCATGATTTTTGTAGCTTGTACATGAAAAAAAATCAATCCTCAGAGTTAGATTCAAGAATAAACAGACATTTTTTTTTCCTTCATTTTGAAAGACAGGTGAACAGAATGCAATTTATGAAGCACAAGTCATCATCAATTACAAGGCTTCTGGGTGTTAATGTAGATAACTTTTCATACATCGGGTTGAATCACTGTGTTTGGGCAGTGTCACACGGCCTGGTGGAAGTGCCCTTCTTGCTGTCTCTATATTCCTACCATTTCTGTCTAAGCTTCTTCAAATATACATAAATAATGTTGACTCCACAAAAAACAAAGTTCCGTAAGACATGGATTGTTTTTTAATTGCAATGATTGGGCTGGAGAGCTAAAGGAAATTATTGGTACAAAAAGAAGTGCCAATAAGCCAGATGTGGTCTGTAAAGAGGTTCCTTCACTGTATGATTTCTTCAAAGCAAAATTATATACTGTCAAATACACTGGAAATTCAGTACTTGGGACATTTTTATACCCGATTCCATTGATGAAACTTATAGCTTATTTTTGCTGACTCAAAAACTTACTTACCTCTAGTAAAATCTTATTTGCTTTATTATATTAGTAAGTGTATCTCTTGTAAATGTGTATATGCAACAATGTGTAAGCAGAAATTAATTGATAAGTAGTATAATGGTTTTCATCATTTTAATGGAGCACACTGTCCACTAGAAGTGCCTCTCTAGATAGAATTTTATATATCTAAAGACAACTAAATCCAACTCAAGTCCTTGTGAATGAGGCAAGACACATGTCAATAAATGAAACAATCTCTTACCAGAATAAAATAATCCTAACATTTCCCTTCTTCCAGAAAGCTCTTGCAGATTTTCCCCAATCAGGATAGGGCTTGTCCTGAAGCATCATATCAGTGACCTGAAGCAATGAAAGAAACTTATTTAGCATATTCAGAAATCTTCCATTCAGGTTTAAATACATATATAATTCACATTTTGCTAAGAATAAAATATGTATGTATTTTAACATTAGAATATATGCAGAGATAAAAATTAGAAGAATATACTTGAGTTAAAAGTTTTAACAGTTCATTTGACTTTACATAATGAATGAGCATATTTAAGGCTGTTCAACGTATCAAATAGTGATATTTTTTTAAAAAACATCAAGATTACCTTATCCAAGGAGGCATCTTTAAGATACTATTAACTTCTCCATAGAAACAAAAACATAATAAATAAAATGTGATATTCTTTTTAAGTTTGTCTAAATCAGAAACTCCAAAATTCAAACATTTTCTGATGTGTCTAGATTTTTACCTATATCACTATTCAAAATATTACCTTCCTTTCTCTCCCTTTTTCCCTTCAATGATGTGTGAGATATAAGACTTGAACCCTTTTTATGGCATATTATTCTAATTATCCAGTATTGTTCCAAAAATGTTCTACCTCTTTTTCTCAGGTGCACAAATCCTGCCCGTCTTGGGTAAAGTCACATCACCACTGTGATGTTTTCACCATTCCCTCCAACTGTAGGAGCCTGATTCCTTCAGCTCCATTTTTCTTTCTCAAGATTGCTTTGGCTATTCAGGGTCTCTTGTGTTTCCATACAAACTGTGAAATTTTTTGTTCTAGTTCTGTGAAAAATGCCATTGGTAGTTTGATAGGGATTGCATTGAATCTGTAGATTGCTTTGGGTAGTACAGTCATTTTCACAATGTTGATTCTTCCAATCCAAGAACATGGTATATCTCTCCATCTGTTTGTATCATCTTTAATTTCTTTCATCAGTGTCTTATAGTTTTCTGCATACAGGTCTTTTGTCTCCTTAGGTAGGATCAGTCACATCTAGTGATGACCTCCGCTCATTAGAAGCTTGCCTCGTGGAAACGATCTTAACGGCAACAACAGTTCTACTTGGGTTTCTAAGTCTGTCTGAGATGGATAAGGAGCATTAAGAAATTACAGTAACAGACATATCTTTCTTTTTTAATTTTTATTTTAATTTTATTTTTTAACATCTTTATTGGAGTATAATTGCTTTACAATGGTGTGTTAGTTTCTACTTTATAACAAAGTGAATCAGTTATACATATACATATGTCCCCATATCTCTTCCCTCTTGCATCTCCCTCCCTCCCACCCTCCCTATCCCATCGCTCTACATGGTCACAAAACACCGAGCTGATCTCCCTGTGCTATGCAGCTTCTTCCCACTAGCTACCTATTTTACATTTGGTAGTGTATATATGTCCATGCCGCTATCTCACTTTGGCCCAGCTTACCCTTTGTTGCAATGGTAAATGGGAGTGTTTCCTTAATTTCTCTTTTCGATTTTTCATCGTTAGTGTTATAAGAATGCAATAGATTTCTGTGTCTTAATTTTGTATCCTACTACTTTACCAAATTCATTGACTAGCTCTGGTAGTTTTCTGGTAGCATCTTCAGGATTCTCTATGTATAGTATCATGTCATCTGCAAACAGTGACAGTTATACTTCTTCTTTTCCTATTTGGATTCTTTTTATTTCTTTTTCTTCTTTGATTGCTGTGGCTAAGACTTCCAAAACTATGTTGAATAATAGTGGTGAGAGTGGGCAAACTTGTCTTGTTCCTGATCTTAGTGGAAATGGTTTCAGTTTTTCACCATTGAGAACAATGTTGGCTGTGGGTTTGTCATGTATGGCCTTTATTATGTTGAGGTAAGTTCCCTCTATGCTTACTTTCTGGCAGGTTTTTATCATAAATGGGTGTTAAATTTTGTCAAAAGCTTTTTCTCCATCTACTGAGATGATCATATGGTTTTTCTCCTTCAGTTTGTTAATATGGTATATCATGATTTGCATACATGGAAGAATCCTTGCATTCCTGGGATAAACCCCACTTGATCACAGTGTATGATCCTTTTAATGTGCTGTTGGATTCTGTTTGCTAGGATTTTGTTGAGGATTTTTGCATCTATGTTCATCAGTGATATTGGACTAGCTTTCTTTTTTTGTGGCATCTTTGTCTGGTTTTGGTATCAGGGTGATGGTGGTTTCATAGAATGAGTTTGGAAGTCTTCCTCCCTCTGCTATATTTTGGAAGAGTTTGAGAAGGATGGGTGTTAGCTCTTCTAAATGTTTGATAGAATTTGCCTGAGAAGCCATCTGGTCCTGGGCTTTTGTTTGTTGGAAGATTTTTAATCACAGTTTCAATTACAGTGCTTGTGATTAGTCTGTTTATATTTTCTATTTCTTCCTGGTTCAGTCTCGGAAGGTTGTGCTTTTCTAAGAATTTGTCCATTTCTTCCGGGTTGTCCATTTTATTGGCATATAGTTGTTTGTAGTAATCTCTCACGATCCTTTGAATTTCTGGGAAATACTTATCATATTTTCTAGAAGGAAGCAATCTGCTGCTATAGGACCAATTATCACAGCAGCATGTTTTGTAAAAATGACATTCAAGGACAAAGGATTTTCTCAGGAAAATAGCAAGATGAGGCAAAAATATTTTTTCTGATGCCAGACAGCTGGTCTTTTTCACTCCCAGCTCCAACTCTTTAAGTTATATCATCAGATCAATGTCAGGTCACTTGCAGCTAAATTGGCAGGAGCAGAGACAGTCATTAAAGGGATGCATTCAATAAAGAAAAATCCAATTACCTTCTGCATTAGAGAAATCAAATTCATTTCTGGTGTTGGTCAAGGACAGTCGTTGTGGGAATAGATGCAGGAAAGGGGGGACTGAGGACAATGCAAAAATGTTGCTGTGTAGCATAAATACAATGTGAAATTTGTTGATGCTTCACCCCAGGGAAGATTATTAGAATTTGAAATTGCTGGTCTTTCTTTCTAAGCTGGGACACATTTGTCTAACTCTTTGAGTCTCACAATCCTTCCCTTCTCCTTTCCTCTCTACTAGGTCTTTGCACAAAACTCAGAACTTCATTATGCCCCTTATCACATTATGCCTCGTTGGTAGTCTTTCTCAGTAGAATATAAGCTTATTTTGGGGCTTGAGTATAGTACAATCTGAGCAAGAACATGCATGTTGAGATTTAAAAGTCAGTAAGTGATCGTAAAAGCAAGTGATCTTTACAGGAATCTAAGTGAAAACTTTGCTTCTCTGTGAGTTGAGCCTATATGGCATGGTGCTAACAAGGGCAGCAAGAAGATACAATGGCATCGGTAATATCTTGCATTTGCTAGAGAGTTTCATGGATTACAAAGCTCTTAGATGTACTCTTCTTAATAATTGTTGTAGCAACTTTATAAAATAAGTCATTATATCACGCCTTTTGCCCACGGAAAAGAGAAGTTAGTGAGCAGGGTCACACTTTTAATGTACTGTTATGTGCACCAGTTCTGGGGCCAGTCTCCTTGGCTTCTAATCCAAGTTTTGTCTCTTACTATTTTTTGATTTGGGGTAAAGTAACCAACCACTCTGTGTCTCAGTTTCTTGTTCATCATCTATGGGCACACAATACTTGTTAGCAGGTGTTATAATAATTATTGATGTTTATTGTTGATGTCTATCATTCTGCTTCCTGTGACTGTGTTGAATAACTGGATTTGGAGTCAAAGGGAGTCTCATCTCTTCCATAAAGACAAAACTATCATATATTGAACCATTAGAAAATGACAAAGATACAGTACAATGTTAAAATACATTACAGATTAAATTGCTATGAAAAATCAAAGGGAAGGGAGGTCAGCAACCAAAGGTTGCAATAGTCTAAGAAGGTTTCATAGATTTGTGTAACATAACTGAGAATTAATTTGCATCTTGTACCATTCTCCAATTTTTCCAGTCTTATTTTCTTAGCCCGACTGTACATGTAGGTACTTACATGTAGGTGCTACATATAGTTTTATGTTAAGCATGTGATATTAATAAAAAATACTGATTTATTAGGATACAAGGTCATAACATAATAACAATAACAGTAGCTACATAGTGCCTCTCTTGAGATAGCTATTATGCAGTGGACTATCATTTAAGAGAAATAAGTGCTATGCCATTTATACACGAGCATATACATTAAGGATATTAATGAACACACATACACATACAGCTTTGCAATGCTCTTTTACAACTTTTCTCTGTTTAACAATATATCTTGAACATTATTATATTTACATCAGTACCTGTAAAACTATTTAAACAGTTTCTTTTTTTTGTCTTCTATCCTACATTCTTATGTGCATTTTACTGTAATATAAAAGGTTTCTATTTTTTCTGATTATCTTTATAATTAAACTTCATTTAATAGATGTATTTTATTATTTCTTTTGATTTTATTTATTCCCTGGTATGAGCATTGACAAATTATTTTTCTGCTTCTTCTCCCCCCGCCTTCTCCCTTTCCATCACCCTATTGTACTTGTTATATTATTTTTCCTATTAACTTTTTGACTCTTTGAATATATTAAGTCCCTATTTTATTTATCATCTTTAAATGATATCTTTTCCCCTCATCTATAAAAGATGGGAACATCAGAATATTATGCTTTTTTACACCATATATCATTTCTATGTTGTCATGGTTTGGGAATACCTCTATATTCTGGTCTATAATCAGAAGCTATGCATTTCTTTTGACCTTAGTTCTTCAATCAAATTGCCTCAACAATCTTTTCCAGTACTACTGCTGGAGTTTTTCCACTACTTCCAATGCCTGAACTTTTCTCTATAACACATTCTTCCGGAAGATTTGTGAAAACAATGCAGCCTACAACCAAATTGTTTATTTTCTTTACACCTGACCAATAATTAGGGTGAGTATCAAGTTACTGAATCACAATTTTTTTCCTTAGAATTGAAGGCATTGTTTTACTTTCTTAACACTGTTGAGTGATGCCAAGGAGCAGTATCAGAAAACTGGAACAAGAAATTTTTTTTCCATCTTTACAGGTGAATTGATTTTTTAATTGCTTGGATGCCCACAGTATACTCTCTCTCTCTTTTTTTTTTTTTTTTTTTTTTTTTTTTTGTGGTATGCGGGCCTCCCTCTGCTGCGGCCTCTCCCGTCGCGGAGCACAGGCTCCGGACGCGCAGGCCCAGCGGCCACGGCCCACGGGCCCAGCCGCTCCGCGGCACGCGGGATCCTCCCAGACCGGGGCGCGAACCCGCTTCCCCCGCATCGGCAGGCGGACGCGCAACCACTGCGCCACCAGGGAAGCCCCCTCTTTTTTTTTTTTAGTGTAATAATTTTGCTAAGTTTATTGATAGTTGTCTGTCACTTTTCTAGGCACAATTTGCCCTTTAAGTCTAAAGATTCACATGTTTCTTTATTCTATTAAGTCTTTTGGGAATACTTAACCATTACTTTACTTATCCATTTTTTCAGTTCTATTTTTTAGAGACACATTTATGCAGATTCTGAGTTTTTTTCTGTCTTCTATGTCTACACCTCTTTTTAACTTTTAATTTCACTCACTCAGTCATATAATATCCCTTACTACGATTTTGGGTGTGTTGACTAACGTTTGTGGAGATGCCAATTTGACCATTTTTTCTCTACATTTTTCTCTTCTGCATTCCTTTCTTGAGCCTACCATCTCTTGTTTCATCTTCTACTGTCTCACACCATCCTCTCTAAATTCTAGTATCTTTGCTTTTTGAAACCTTATTTTATAAAGACAATGATTTCACTAATTTTTTTAATTCACTGGGATATTTTTATCAAAATTTTCCTCTGGCTTGTGGTATCTTTTTTCTGGTGGAGGGTTCTTCACCTGTTATTGGATTTTCTTGTTATTTTCTTCCTCTTTTATTCTTAATGACAAAATTCTCATACTGGTTCCTTTGGAATGGATCGCCTTCTGAATGATGTGAGGTTTTCCCTGGACTAGCATTCTGCAAGAGGCTCATGTTGAGAGGAGAAAGGACTCACTCCCAATCAGAACACCCCATCCCCATTATTCCAGGCCTTTCAGGGAGGGCCACCTACTTTGGAGAACTGTTCTTTGCCAACTTGGCCTGAGATCTGTAGTCACCATATGTCCTCTTAGCATTGTCATGAAACATAGTTGACAGTCACTACATTTGGTAACCCTCCATCATAGATGATGCTTCTGATTTAGAGATGTGATTTAGTTAGAATCAGATAAAATTAGATATAGATAAAGTTAGAATCTCTGACACTTATACTCCACACTCTTTTAGTTCATTGCCCAAATCTTCCTATTTTAAAATGGAAATTCTGTATTGTTATTTAAAATGATTATTAAAAGCCCTATTCATGATGACAGGTATTTTGGGCAATTTTGAGGCCATACCATCAAAAATAATTACTACATCTGTGATATACCTCTCTCCTTGTTTTAATGGTATCCATCAGATGACCTAAATAGCATTCAAAGCTAGTTTTTATTTAACACTGTTTAGATTAATGCCTTCCCCAAATACAACTTTATTCAAAATAAAATAATGAAACGTAATATGAGATTTTACAGGTATTTGAAGATAAGGTAGTTTCAGATTTTCTGGGAGATTATTCTGAAGAAAAGCTTTGCTTCATATTCAGCATATGTGTAATATAAAATTTAATTAGGTTATCTGGCTACCTATATTTATTATATAAGTGAATTTTGAAAAAGTGTTTAGTTAATGGAATGATAAGTATTCTGTAAGAGCATTTATAATTTTCATCTCTTAAAGATAATAGTGCTAATAGTTTCCCAATTTAATAGTGTCTTCCATCTCATGAAAATTAGAGCAAAATATGCCATCAGCAATGGATGATTTTCATGGATTTCTACAATTACTTTTTAAACACTTGGATAAAGGTCCTTGTATAATTGTTACTATGACCAAGATTTGTTTTTCGTCTGTTTGTTTTTAGTTCCTTGTCCAGTTAAGAAAGTAAATTGAGATTATTAGTAATGTACTGCCCCACAGCTGCAATATTCTTTTCCTGACTTTATTGATGCTACTTTTATTTAGATTTCATTGAGGCATATCACAGGTACACATTAATTGTACAAAATTCTTTAGATGGAATTATAAGCCAGTAATTGGCACTTAGGAAGCATGAATAGGCAATTAATGCCAAATTTTCAATACCAAGCAAACCCATATTTTGGCAGGTGTTTTGAAATTCCTTATAGTTTTCATTCAGGGACAGGATGGGAAGTTACAAAGTTCCTTTAATTGTAATAGCAAACTTTACTTTTGAGGGCTTTAGCTGCCCAAAGAATTATGGTTCAGGACACATTGATTTACCAATAGCCAAAGCCAATATCAAAATGAGTGAATCTTCACATACCCAGGCCAAGAGGAGCGATTGATTATCATTATGAATAACATGAGCATGACAGTGAGTAATAAGTCATTGGTCACAAACCAGGAAATGTCAGCACTTAAGCTGGAGAGGAAGAAAAGATGGTGAGCAGGGCTCCAGTATTTCTTTAAATTGTTCATTTTACTTCTATGCTTCTAAGCAGGTTGATGGAAAGTCCTTGTTCATGCTGCAGCCATATATCCCCAAATTCTTCCCAACATCATCAAAATTATAGTAAGAAGTCTGACTCCTTTTTTTTTTTTTTTGATATTTGACTGCTGACTACTTTTAAGCTTCACCATCCACTCTTCTCCTTTTGCCCCACATCAGGGTAAGTTGATGAGAAAACCCTAGTACTCCTTCCCTTGGCATCAGCAGGAAGTCCAAACCACGAGCAGGAATTCTTACTCCAGACCCACCCCAAATCCACCATAAAAACCCCATGTCAGTCTCTTTTTCTGACTCCTTCAAGCCATTTTTGGCCCTGTTTGGGAGCCACCATGCTCTCTGAGAACCTTCATTATGGGAGGAATAAACCTTTTCATACACTGTTGGTGCAAGTGTGGCATCATCGCTGTCAACACTTGAACAAATTTGAAATGGGGTCCATCCTACTTCTATGGAATGGTCACAACAATAGCAAACTTGACAGCATCATGACAAATAGAGAGTACTTTGTGATTTTTTTCTCAGGTCTACTTTGAGATCCTAACTTTTTGTTATGGAATCTTGGCATCTTCTGATACAAACATATTCTCATCACCAAACAGCAGTGCAAAAGTCTTCAAATGAACTGAGATACTCCTAAGAGACTGTCAAGGAAACGTCAATGTATTCTTGAAACTAGTTCCATGAATCAAAGGCTAATATTATATAAAGACAAAACCTACCTAAGTGACTAAAATGAAAAACAGTAACAACACCAAATGAAGATGAGGGTGTGGAGAAATTGTGGGAGAATATCTCCCATATATTCTAGGAAAGTGAAATGTTACAGAAACTCTGGAAAATAGTTTGGCAGTTTGTTATGAAACTATACATCAATTTCAACACAGTCCAACAGTTGCACCCTTGGGTATTTTTCCTAGACAAAAATAAATGTATGATAACACCAACATCTGTACACAAATGTTCATGTCAGCTTTATTAAAAATAGCCCCAGACTGGAAACAATCTAGATATCCTTCAGTTGGTGGATAAATACATGGTTATACATCTGTGTCATGGAATAATACTTATCAATGAAAAAGAGCAAACTACTGATACATACAACAATTTGTATGAATTGCCAGAGAATTATGATGAGTGACAAAAAGTCATTCCAAAAGATCACGTACTTTTAAAATCTATTTAGATTGCATTTTGAAAAGATAAAATTTTTGAACTGGAGAACAGATTAGAGGTTGCCAGGGGTTAGGAAACAAGGTGTGGCAAAGGTCGGGGGGTGAATATGGTTGTATAAGGCAGCATGAGGGATCCCTGTGGTGATGGACTTGTTCTGTATCCTAACTGTGGTGATGGATACACAAACATATATATGTGATAAAATGGTATAAAACTAAAAACACACACACATACACACATACAAATAAGTACTAGTAAAACTTGAGAAATCTGTATAAGACTGGTGGATTGTGCCAATGTCAATATCTTAGCTGTGATACCGTACTATGAAGTAACAGGGGGAATCTGGATAATGGGTGTATGGGATTTCTCTGTAGTATTTCTTACAATAGCACATGACTCAGTTATCTCAAAATAAAAGTGTTAATTGAAATTTTTTAAAAAAGCTGATGTGATATAAACCCTTCATACAAAATAGGGAGGAAGTAAAAGCTCCCAGCTCTAGCAATAATATCCTGAATGTAAAGGGAGACACTGTAAAATGCAAAAGATTTAAAGTGGTTGAATTAACACTGCAAACCTACTCATTATCAGAATATAAACTTCATGATTGCAGAGATTTTGTATATTTTGTTCACACTCTGTCCCCATCCTCTAGCATTCTATCTAGTATACTGTAGGGTCTCAGTAAACATTTATTGAATGAATGAATAAAAGGATGACTGGATGAATGAGTAAACAAAGGGAATCAAGAGGAGCATGGAATGCAGAACAGACCAGTGGGGAAGGCTAGAATAAATAGTATTAGTCCAAGGAGCTCTTTCAAAATTCTCTGTTTAAAGCCTCTCCAGTAATTAGTGGTGATGATGGTGCTAATAGTGGCAGTAGCAGTAGTGGTGGTAGGAGTGTAGTACATAGATGGTAGAATATTCCTTTTCCTCCCAACCCCACCCTTCACCTCTTGGAAAGGTAGGAAGACACAGGAGGTATATAGTTAAGATTCCAAAAGAGGTAGAAGTGGTCTTTATCAATGTCTGGAAAAATAAAGAAATCAAATACAATTTCAAACAAGGATATTAAGTCTAAGATGCGTGCTACTCACCTTATCCATGTGCATAATATATTTGCTTTATTATGAATTTATTTATAGATGAACTACATAAGGACACATAGTAATCCCCTATTTTAAAGACTGGACAGTATACACTTTCATATGCCTTTTTTGTGGTGTTGATACATTGTATAACTCTGGGGGGTAGTGTGTGGTGGCCTCTGGACTTGGACAGTACCCAGCCTGTGCATCTTTACATAGTGGTCCTGTTTTATTGGTATCTCTGCATTCCTGGTAGCATAGCATTATTTTCTTATCCTCCCTCTTAGGTCACTCTATATGGAAACAAAGTCTAAATGCACTTCTTTGACACTAAGGAAATACTGTACTGTACAGGACAATGCATGTAGTTTTTCTCCTATCACTGCCACCTGACCCCCACTACACACACCATAACACACACACGGACACACACATACAGTCAGTCTTACAGAACAGCACTTCCAGCTGAGTCAAAGAAAGAGCCAATGGCCAACCAGAAAGGATTATGCATACTCACTGAGGTACATTAGCTGAGTATACTATTAAGTAAATGGAAAATACGGATGAAATTTTCCTAAATTACCTAGGGATGCCTTGAATGAATTGCTACAAGAAATATCTGAAAATCACTGGCAAACATCTACTGGTGAACATTAAACCTGGAATGTATTCTACAGCTTTTTAGAAGTACAACCAGGATTTCAAAAGGCATGAATATTAATGCACCTGCTTATTATCTCCATTGATAGCCTACATGCTTTTGTGATATATTGCACCTTATTGCTGGATCCCTACTGATTTACAGAGTCATGGACTGTTTTATTATTAAGTAAGGAGATTGGGCATGTTTCAGTATATAGAAGCATTTAGAAAAAGATACCTGACTTATCTGAATACAGAAATATACACAATCTAAAAGTATCTTCCCAGGCAAGGTCTGCAGAGTTTCAAACAGTATGTTAACAGATGCAGAATAAATACAATGTGCCCCAGTACAATTTGCTGTCTAGCACTTTGAATTATAATATAGAATAAATGGAAAGAACTAGAATTATTACTGATGTTGCTGAACAAGAAGCCAGCAGAAAAATATTTAGACTATCTTCTGCCATGTTATTCCTTATGAGTGGCTAAATTATCAAATGATAGTAGCTTAATATTACAAGGTTAAGCATTTATTTTTGTTTTGTGGCTTGAAGGAATAAGCAGTTTTCAGCATCCATACTTTCCTTATTTTGTTAACATAGATAAGAGATTACTACTAGAGAAATTAATTATACAAAATAGGCCATAATATGGTAGCTTTGTGACTGTACATATGAATGGAGGGCCAATAGAAAGACATAGAGAAGATGTTTTCAGAAATGTGATTATAAGAACCATTATTCACCAAGCAGCCTTAGAACACAGAAAGGGCAAACATCTCCTTAAAGGGAAAATGAATCTCATTTTAAAGATCTCAGCATTCCAGTTTCTGAGTGAAATGCCTAAAACATGCTAGCTTTAATGACAGAACCAATGGAGTAGGTTCAGTCTCCCAGACCCAGCACCACTATGTAACCTGCCATATTGCTTGCATGATATTTATCAAAATGTTTCAGTCAACTCTGAAAGGTGACAAATCCAAATCTATAGGCCAGTGGGTTGAAAAGAATTGGCTTGACATTCCTACTGCTAGTAAATAGAAAGTTCAAGAAAAGGCTGATAAATCAACCATCTGACATAACCACCTTTGTTCTGTTTTCAAAATTTGAGAGATTATCAAGTAAGGCAACCACCAAGTAACATACCTTATAAATTTAAGCATTATTTCTATGTTATATTGGTGCCTGATATAATTATAACACTATGGACTAAATGTTTGGGTGACATAATAGCAAGTTCAGAATTCAAAAGCAGTATCCTAAATATGTGTCTTCGCAGTGGGATTATTATTTCAGCATTGTGTCTAAAAGTAAAACTAAATATTTTCATTTCAAATACAAGTAAAATATTGGTTTTAGAGCATATTTTAAAAATTAAACCTAGGAAGTCGCTTTAATCAATATGTTTTCTGTCGTTTTGTTAATATATCACAGACATCTACATATTCAAGATGTTTTAATCAAAATTATTAAAATTGTATCTATATCAAAGAGCATATAATGTATATTAAGGCATAAAGAATACAAATAAATAGTACAGCATCTTCCACCACGTACCTTGAAAAAAATAGAATGAAAACAAAAACTTTTAAGCCCTCTGTGTACTTATCTCCAGTCAAATTACCTTGGGGTAACCACAATTCTAAATCTTGTATTTTATAATTCCCATTTCCTTGTTTTTCTTTGTGGCTTTATGTCATCTGGATGTAACCACAAATATAATAAAATATTATTTAGTTATATATATTTTGTGTATTTGTAGTTAAACAGAATAATTCAATGTGATTTTCCTACATCTGGTTTTTTCACTCATTATTTTTCTGAGATTTATCTAGAATGAAGCATTTAGTTATACATTTGATCTCCACTGCATCTCTATTGATAATTTCTTTTTCATTTTTCATATGGCTTATTTGTACCTTTTTTCTTTTAATTTTGATTACTCTTGTAAAGATTTGTCAATTTTATTAGGCTTTCAAAATTTCCTTGGTTATTTTAATTATTCTATAGTACCTTTATTTTTATTATATTAATCTCTGCTCATATTTATTCCTTCCTTCTGTTTTTTAACTGATTCTCCTGTTTCTGGTCACCCTAAGATCTTAATGCTGTATACTTAATTTATTCATTTTCAGTGTTTCTTTTTTTTATTGTAAGTATTATGATGGTGGAGTTTTCAATTATTAAATTCTGTCAATTTATCCTTTATAAATGTTGAAGGTATGTTATAGGGTACATATTAGTTTAAAATTGTTACACCTTCCTGGTGAATTCATTTTAACCCGTGGTTAACTCTCTTTAACCCTAAAAATGCTTTATTTTCCCTCTCAAAGGTCTATTTTGCTTGCTATCAATGTAGCTACATCAATTTTATTTTGGATAGTGTTCCCCTAGTACCTATTTTCCATTCCTTTACTTTCAAAATATCTGTTTCTTTATATTGGGGCATGAGTCTTGAAAACAGCATGTGGCAGGCAGAAATCAAAGAATGATCCCAAATGACCCTTGCCTAATTGATCCAGTGAATTCTGCCGACAAGCTGAATGAACTTGGAAGGGGATTCTTCCCCAGACCCTCCAGGTAAGAGCCCAGGATGGTCAAAACTTTGATTTCAGACTTGTGAGATCTGAAACAGAGAACCAAGTGGAGCTCATGCAGACTTCTGACCTACAGAACCGTAAGCTAATGAATAGGTTTTGTGTTAAGCTGCTAAATTTCTGATAACTTGTTATGTAGCAACAGAAAACTAATATACAGCGTATAGTTTAAAATTGCTTTAAGCTAATCTGTCCATCTTTGTCTTTTAAGAAGTTACATTAGCTGTGCTTACTAATATAATTTATTTCTACCCCTTCATTTTTTACCTCTATTGCTTCAACTTTTCTTTTTTTCCTTCATTTTTGCCTTCTTTCAGATTGATTGAGTTTGTATTTGCATTTCATTTCTTTCTTTCTTCTGTATTGATTTCGATGCTATAGTATTTATTTCTATTTACTAGGAATTTGTCCCAGAAATTTCACTCAGTATACATAAATTAGTAAAATCTAGTTAATCAGTATCACTACTCTACTCCCAAACAATTCAAAGAACTTATAGTGATTGAATTCTGATCATCCCTTCCCAACTTACATGCAAATTTGTCTAGAATTTTAGTTCCATCTGGCTTTTATTACCACCTGCTTATTTTTAACAAATAAGTCATTATGGTTAATTTTTCACAGTCATTTTTTTGCTTATATTTAAAAGCATAGTAAACATTTTTTGTCCACAAATCTCTTCTAGCAACTCAGATTGTCTTTTTAGAATCATTATTCTTGTATCTTCATTGTAATGTTGCCTTGAGAAGTTTCTTTAGTGAGTTTGTAAAGATAAAGTTTGTTTTACTTTTTTCTGAAAATTTCTACTTGGCTGTTATTGTTACACAAGAGTTTTTATGGGTTTTACTGTTCTAAGAAAATTGTTTTTTAACATATGGAAGATATTCTCCTGGCCTCTTTTGTTGCTGGTTAGAAATCGTCAATCTGTCATTTCTTTATAGGTAACTTGTTTTGTTTTCTTGTAACTTTTAAGGTTATTTTTCATTTGATGATATGTAGTTTCACTCTCACTTATCTAGGGATGGAATTTTTTTCCTATTTTGAATTTGTTGTGATTCTGGAAGCTGAAAATTTGTAAAATCTAAGCTTTTTTTTTTCCCTTCAAATATTGCTTCACCCCATCCTATTTCCACCTTCTGGAATTTTGATTAGATGCACATAAGAACTTGTCACTTCATGTCTCTTACCTTCTTTTAAATATTTTCTATTTCTCTGTACATCACTATGGAAAAATATATTTCAGATGTATTTTATACTTTAATAATTATCTATCTTTGTCTAATATGCTCTTTAACCCAACAAATAATTTTTCATTTCAATCATTATGTATTTTTATTCCTAAAAGTTCTGTTTGGGTCATTTTCAAATTACCCAGTCTTTCATTCCTTAGTTATATTTTCAATTCCTTCTTTATTCATTTGAATATATTATTTGAAAATATGTTTTTATGTGCTATATAGAACATTCTAAAAACTAAAATCTGTGTGGGTCTGTTTCTGCTAGTTGTATTTACTGCTGTTACTCATGATACTTATTTTTTGTGTCTTTTGTAATTTTTGATTATACAGTCATGTTTATTGGCATTTTATTTATGGAGATATTTTAAGGACAGGTTTGTTAACATGTTCCCTCAGAGAGAATTCATGCTTGGCTCTGTGAAGGGCCTAAGAAAACTTCCAACCTGGGATCACTTTAAAATAAATTCTTAGTGTAAAGTTTATGAACCCGCAGGAAGTGAGAATTTGGGCCATCCACCCACTTGGGGGACAGTTTATGGTTATAGATTCTCAGGGGAGACTTCATTTTCTCCTCTCTTCAGAACCCATGACAAGGCAGCCAAGTTTCTAAGGTGTTTCCTCATTTAGGGCAAATTTTTACCAGTCAACTTTCTCACTGAGAGTGAAGTTTTTCCAGGTTCCTGGCTTTTTGTTGACTGTTTCTAATTTGATAGTACATCTCATCTGGACCCTCAGTTTTGTCTTCTTTTCCTCACATGAGTGTAAAAAAAAGAGCTCTAAGTCACTAACAATGGGCAGATGCCCACAGGCCAGTCACTGTCCCTCTCCTTAACTATCTGGGTTTGATTCATATTTTACTTTTGGTTTGTAAGGATATCCTTTATTTTCCAAAAAGAAAAAGACCATGGTTTTGAAAAGATTGCTATTTTTATTTTCTATTTGTTTGATTTAAAAATATGAATATAGTCAAGGTGTTTGTTATTGGAAGGTGGTTGATTTTGTTATTGTTTTTGCTTTTTCCCAGTTATCTAGTTCACCATATTCCCAGTAACAGTTCAATTTTTCTATCATGCTCACTTTAGCAGTGTACAGAGCATGATGTTTTAACAAAGATACCAAGTTTTCATCATTAATCCTAGAAAGGCTAGATTAATGTCTAGAAATAATTAATTCTAGAATGAATAAAGATAGTCAATAATTTTCAAAGGTGCATAGCCAAATAAACTCATAGGTTCTCTGTTTTGTTTTCCAGTCTACAAGTACAAAGCTGGGTGCACTTGAGAAATGCCTCCTCTCCCCACACATAACTCATTTCCACCTTAATCTGAAGCAGAGAAGATGCTAATCAAGTTTTCACTTTATATCTTTGAGAGTTTAACACATGTTTATTGATAGCAAATTCACATGTATTTTCTCCATGATCTAGGCATCACTGTGTTCCCAGTTTCGGGAGCAGAGGAGGCTTGATAACTGGTCCAAGGTCAGAGTGTGGCAGAACCAAGATGCAGAATAAATGCCAGTATGCCCAATTCCAAAGTCCAAGCTGTGAGCCAGTGTGCTCTGTGTCTACTTCATTAATATTATCGATGTTTTATTCCAACAAATAATTTATCATCAATTGAAAATCTTCATTTAACAAATGGTGAAGCAGATACAGAGGAGTTTCATGACATGCACAGAGCAATTTAGCATTTACAGCCAAAGTAGGCCATCTTGTTCTTAATCCTCTTCCCTCACTGACACTTACATTTGGAATATGACAACCCCCTCTAGAGAAGTCTGAAAACACTGGGCATCCAGTATGTCCTAAGAGACAGTCAGAGCAGGAAGCCAAGGGCCAAGCTTCAGATGCAGAGGACCTTGGATGCTATGCATGGCCCCCTGGCTCTGCTGCTGAAGACTCTACTGTGGGAGTGGGAATGAGGTTTACATGTGATTATCCTTTACAGTTTTATCCCAAACCCACTTCCCCTACTACTGGTCTACTCCGCTAAGATTGAAATTATTATTTGAGGCAATGGTATACAAAGGGGTGTGATTACTGCATTAAATCTGAAAAATTAGAAAGAAACATCTTAGAACCACAATTTAGTGTCAATCTTACCCTTATACATTCCTCTTTATGTGTAAAGCTTATTCTGATCATAAATACACAAATAAAATGTGCATCCATTGACTCCTTTATGTTTTATCACACGATTTGGAAAATGTTTACATATTTTATAAGTATTTATTAAATATTTTTCTTTTAAAGCGTTTTGAACCACCACACACTAAAGTACTTCTTTACTTATGGGAAAAAAATAAGTTGCTACTTCAACTCAATTTAAAGCAATGTTCAATATACTAAATACTCACTGACCACTACCCTTGTGACCGCCACTAAGCACTATGATAGTTCATTGACTTGTTTCAGGTTGTTCATCCTTATAATGGGGATGATAAGCCCTGTGTCCCTCACAAGATTGTTGTGGGTCTTGTGGTGGTTAATTTTATGTGTTACCTTGATTGTGCTAAGGGATGCCCAGATACCTGATGAAACATTATTTATGAGTGTGTCTGTGAGTGTGCTTCCAGAAGAGATTAATATTTGAATTGGTAGACTGAGTAAAGAAGATAGCCCTTGGACTTAGGGGCATCATCCAATCCATGGAGACCCTGAATAGACCAAAATGTGGAGGAAAGGTGAATTTGTTCTTTTTGCTCCTGCTGGGACATCTATCTTCCCCTGTCCTTGGACATCAGCGCTCCTGGTTCTTGGGCCTTCAGGACTCGGACTGGGACTTATACCATTGGACTCCATGTTCTCAAAGTCCTTTGGACTTGTACTTATATCAACGAATCCCTACTCTTAGGTCCTTGGACTCAGACTGAATTATACTGGCTTTCCTGGCCTTCCAGCTCTCAGATGGCAGATCATGGGATTTCTTGGCCTCCAAAATCTCAGGAACCAATTCCTATAATAAATATCCTCATATGTATACATATATCTATATCTAATCTATATCTAAATCTATATCTATATTTATCTATATTTCCTATTGGTTCTGTTTTTTTGGTGAGCCTTGACTAATATAGGCCTGGAGCAGAAAATACTATTAAATGATCCAACATGTAAGGTCATTATTGAACAAAGCAAGCATATCAGAGTCCCTGACTTCAAGGAGTTTAGAACCAGTCAGTAGAAAACCTCAAATCAGTTCGATGCAGGACAAAACAAAATGTCAGTTGAAGCCATTACAAGTCTACCAACTCTTATCTAAAATTTACTGGGGTCAGATACATTTTAGGATTTAGAATTCTTCAGATTCTAGAAGGGGAACATAGTAGACATAGGTTTAGGAGGTAACACTTCCACAATAAAACATATTCATATTTCTGTAACAAAACACGTGAGTCTTCACACTTGTCGGGGTAAATAAAGAGCACAAAGAGCCTGTGTCAGTTCAGATCTGGTTTTGCCAAGAATGAAGGCAGGGTAGGTTTTGCTATGAAGTGAGTTGTAAAATCTTTTTTTTTTTTTTTTGGCTTTCAAAGCTTTTGAGATTTTGAAATTGTGGATAAAGAGTTATAAATTTCAGGCATATGTAACTGAAACAATTATTTATCATCGGTTTCTTACTCAATCTGTTCCTTTCATTTATCCACAGATTTATCTAGTAAATGAATTATCTTTCTGGTAGAAGCCACAACAGTCATCAGAATCACCTAAGTAACATTCCTGTCACTCAGTTGCTGAGTCTTACCCCAGGGCAATCGGATCCCATTTGTCTGAATCCAGATCTCAGTATTTTTTCTGAAGTCCTACAAATGATTTTCTATACATCCTTTTTTTGAGAACCACGATTTTAAGAGACAATATCTTTGCTCTATATCTGGTTTAATAGCTCAAGAAAATCAACAAACAAGAATGTTTCATGTTAAGTTAAATTAAATTTCATGATATTAGAATATCATGAAAGTGGGTTGTCTATTTCATTAAATTCTGTACTTTGAGTGGCCATTTTCATTATTATTACTTTCCCTAGCTGGACACTTCTACAGTTCACACTGTGTGCACAGCTGGTGTGGATCAATCCTTGGTCTAGAGCTGGTCCTGTTTGTCATCTCTATTCCTTTAATTGAGCAATTTAATCAGTCATAGGCATAGGTCTATGAAGCTTATTTTGGCATAGGTCTATGAAGCTCTGTCAGAAAATCATGCTTGCTATTCATTTAAAAACAGGTAACCCGAGAATTTCATACATTTTCAGCCAACTCATCTAGCATGTAGCTCCAAGAATTTAGAAGAAATGATTTAAACTCTGGATTTTTATTCATAAAATAAATCTAACTTTTCTAAAATCACTTCTACATCCCCTTATAGTGATTCAGAGAAGTTAATTTTGATACCACTTCTAAGTTCTTTCCTTTAAGTTTGAAGAAGAGCAATACATTACTGCTTTTCTTTGCCTATTTAAAGTTTCTGAACCTTTTTTCCTTTCCCTTTTACAAAAGAGATGTTTAAGCATTGCAGGTTGCTGAGACTTTTTTCTTGTTCTGAGGAGTAACAAGACAATATATATTTTTTTCTTTCAGGTATAGCATGCTGTCATATCCTTTTTTTTTTTTTTGGGGTATGCGGGTCTCCCTCTGCCGTGGCCTCTCCCGTTGCGGAGCACAGGCTCCGGACGCGCAGGCCCAGCGGCCATGGCTCACGGGCCCAGCCGCTCCGCGGCATGTGCGATCCTCCCAGACCGGGGCGCGAACCCGGTTCCCCTGCATGTGCAGGCGGACGCGCAACCACTGCGCCACCAGGGAAGCCCCTGTCATATCCTTTTGTATATTACAAACAAGTTAATAAATTCATGCTTATGATCACATGAGCCTAAGGTAAATACCTTTATGTCTCAGAGTATACTATTGTACAGAAGAAAATCTAACATTCTTTTAGGGTCTCTAGCTTATCAAAACCATTCTCACAAACCTTTATATATTTTCCATAGCGATAAGTAATCCCTTCATACAATACTGAGAAATACCATTTTCTGCAATAGCACTTGACTGAAAGAAAGATTCCCAGCAAATAGATATTTGAAATAAGTATTAAGAATGCAAAATAAATCCATTCCTAATTATGGCAACGAATTGGACAGGGGAATCACTCACTCACTTACTCTATTATGAATTCTTAATTCATTAAGAATTATCAATGTGCTAAAGCACTATTTTAGATTATTGGGCTACATCAATGAAAACAAATAAAAATTATGGTATTAACATTGTAGAAGGAGGGGCTTCCCTGGTGGCGCAGTGCTTGAGAATCAGCCTGCCAATGCAGGGGACATGGGTTCGAGCCCTGGTCTGGGAAGATCCCACATGCCGCAGAGCACCTAGGCCAGCGAACCACAACTACTGAGCTTGCGCGTCTGGAGCCTGTGCTCCGCAACGGGAGAGGCCTGCGTACCGCGATGAAGAGTGGCCCCCGCTCGCCGCAACTAGAGAAAGCCCTCGCACAGAAACGAAGATCCAACACAGCCAAAACTAAATAAATTAATTAATAAACTCCTACCCCCAACATCTTAAAAAAAATTGTAGAAGGAGAAACAAAATTTAAACAATAAACGTAAATAGGTTCCATAGTATATTATAAGGCAATAAGTGACATGGAAAAGAGACAAACATGAGCATGGTAAGACAGATGGGCATGCCAGGGGGAAGCAGTAGCAGAAGATGGGGATGATTGCAATTGTACTTAGGCTTCGTTGAGAAGGTGGCATTTGAGCAAAATGGACAGCTAAACACAAGGCGCAGGAGCAAGGAGGCTCGTCGCTCAAGTCTGCTGGCCTCCTTTCTTTATCCAATGACCTCTGAAGACAAAGGTCAAGAAGTAACTGGCCACTGGGAATGGCACAATT
Organism: Physeter macrocephalus; assembly: GCF_002837175.3. Taxonomy (NCBI): domain Eukaryota; kingdom Metazoa; phylum Chordata; class Mammalia; order Artiodactyla; family Physeteridae; genus Physeter; species Physeter macrocephalus. The sequence goes on from NC_041219.1 coordinate 94,057,235, forward strand.
AGGGCTGAGTTGCTCTAGAAACCATGATAACCTGCCATTACTCTCAGATTCTCTTTACCAAGTTGAGGGGTCCTTGAATGGCTTAAGCATTAAGATGTAGTAAGATGGAAAACCAGTACCAGAAAAACAATAAGGAAAAATGAATCAGGATTAGCAGCAAAGGGTCAGCAGAGAAGTAAAGCCAAAGTCATTTATTAGATGCTCAAACGGAAGATGACTAAAGTTACTGAAAGAGAAAACAGAACCACAGGCCTAAAAGAGGAGCCCAAATCAGGAAGAAGTAAAATCAGATATGGAGATGCCAGTAGCTCACATTGTCTGAGTAATTTAATGTGATCTTTGAGGCCTGGAGGTATGCCTTCCTGCTTCATGAGGTGCCCCTAACTATTTGACTGTATTTTACATCCCTCTTTCAAATTTGTTCCGAAAGAGGCACTATGTGCAAGTTCTTCCCCCAAACACTAGGTTGGATTCTTTTACTTCATCTCTTAAACCATTCTCAGAGCCACCTAAAAGCAAGGATTTAATTTCATCAGCTGCCTGTTGAAATAGAAAGCTGGCTATATTGATTCTTCCTTAGACCTAGTGGATAGATCAATACTAAGTAAATCATTGGTTAGAGCTCCATATGAGTCAGTTAGGATCTTAAAAAGCATCTCTCTGCTCAATATGTGTATACTTGCACCCCTTACATGAAGCAGCTCTCTCAAAAAGCAAATGCTGATGGTCAAATGGGATTACTTAAGGGCAGTAGACGATTGATCTTCAAACATTAGGACATAGTACTTTGCCTGAGAAGCTACCCACTTCTTTGGTTTATTCTATTTATGACTCAAGACCCAGCACAAGTACAATATACCCATTTCCCCCATTCGACTGTGAGCAGGTCTAGGTTACAGATCCCAATGTATTCAACCTGAATGCCTCACACTTTCTTTAGCACATTATATTATTTCATAAAACACTACTGAGGGCCAAACATTAAAAATATATGGCCCTTGCTCTTCAGGGACTTTCAAATATTTGATAAAAGATTAAATGAAAAAGAAATATTAGGTTAACAGCATTCCCTCTAAAGGACATTAATAGGAGAAACTACACATAATCAAAATTCCTCTTATAGCATATAACACAAAATAATATACTTTTGAAAAATAGAAAAATGAGAAGTTTGCTTTGACAAACATACAAATCATAGGAATCAGAGAAAATAATCAAGATCATAATGACCTTGATATTTTTTCCTATTTACTTCTGTCCATCTGGATTAAACTGATATGGGTAAAATAAATATGCAAATATAAAAGTCTGGATACAATTAAAAAACACATATACATTAAATAGTTTTAAGAAGCCTCCCTAGTGAGAGTCCATCTGTGCAAGAAACTAATATGTACTAGAAAACTTGACTGCCTTCAGAATTAAATAAGGAGGATGCTTAAATATAAAATTACTGCTAGTTTAATGTAAGATTATTTTCTACATACTCCCAGGTTCTCTCCATTCAAATCGCTCCTGAAGAGAACGTTAGGCATGTTTAAAGATAGAGTACACAGGGAGTGGGAAGGTAAGCTGGGAAGAAGTGAGAGAGTGGCATGGACATATATACACTATCAAATGTAAAACAGATAGCTAGTGGGAAGCAGCCGCATAGCACAGGGAGATCAGTTCGGTGCTTTGTGACCACCTAGAGGGGTGGGATAGGAGGGGGGGAGGGAGGGAGACGCAAGAGGGAAGAGACCTGGGAACATATGTATATGTATAACTGATTCACTCTGTTGTAAAGCAGAAGCTAAGACTCCATTGTAAAGCAATTATACTCCAATAAAGATGTTAAATAAATAAATAAATAAATAAAATAAAGATAGGGTAGTTCCTTCAGCCCACTCAGTAGAACCACTACTGAGTCTTACTCTCATGAATTGAAATTTTAATGTGTTCCAAAGAACTGAGCACAGAGAAGCAGTGATTTGGGAGATTGGAGATGAAATTACTTTTGCTTGCCTAGTGTAAAAGTATCTATTTTTTTTTTTTTTAACAAATTCATAACCTTTTTCCTCTTGGTTTTCTACCACAAAGTTGTTATAAAATGAGGGATGCTAAGGTAGTCCTTCTATTAGGGACAGTAAAATTAATCTTCCTAGATATACAACGTGGCTACTCGAAATTACGTTAAACTGAACAGAGTTCTGAATATTACTAGGTTTTTAAAACATAAGTTTCTTATAGGCTATTATGATAGTAAATCATTCTCCTTGTCACCTACCCTGTTCCACAGGAAAACTGGGTAAGTATGACACAACATATGGGGAGGTTTGACGGTAAGCAATTCACACATGCACGCCTCTCTCTCTGCATCTTTTCATGTGCCTTTAACAGCTCAGAGAGAATTTGCTAAGTTGGCTCTCATTTAAACAAACAAGTTGTAAAGTGAAGGATACTGCTCTCACTGGACCAACTTTTCTTGGTTTGCCAACCCTAGGTCTCTGTAGGAGAAAATGTTCTGATTATTCTCATTGAGGCGTAAGGTTCAGTGGAAAGGCAAGTCAACAGGGGTTGCTTGACTCAGCTGTCAGTGTTGGTATTGAAAGGGCTAGGGCTTCCCATGATATCTGAAAGAGCAGATGTCGGAATCCTAACCACACCTCATTATCACGACTCCCAAAGGCCCTTTTCACACAGTGGGGGTTTTGGCAGAGATTCTAGGCAAATCATCTGCTGATCGTTCTGCATTCCTCCTGCCGAAATGCCCTTAGAAGTTCCTACTGGATATATATCACGTTCTGCTCATATTGCTACAGAACATTCTGGTGACCTATTTTTATATTGCTGCTTTGTGTTAGAACGGGTGGTAGGTGGCATGTAAAAGACACTACTAATAACACTGTAAGAAATTAGGAGCTTACATGTATATATTAGGTAGGTCTGAATGAACAAGAGATCTAATAAACTGCTTAATCTCAAACATCAACCAGATTATTTTTTCCTGTGCATCATGTTACACTGAAGTGGGAAAAACCATTAAATAAATGACCCCAAAACCGTTATTTCATACAGCAGACACCCTCTACCTGATTCAGGGACTAGAGTGCAATACAGTGGCACATGCAACAACAGCTATGTGGATGTGCATCCAATAATAGGGGATGCCTGAATGAACAATGACATATTTATACTAACCAAATAATGTAATATAACAATTAACAACAATTCTCTTATATGAGTGGGGAAAATATTATAAATACACCAACATTTAAACTGTTACTATCTCTACCTGAGGATTATTGGCAATATTTTGCGTTTTTCATTATGTATTTCTGAGTATACTAAATCCTACAATCCTATATGTAAAAAAAAAAAACAACACAATTAATGGTTAAAAATAGTTATAATTATGCCCACAGGAGTATTTTAATACACCAAAATACAAAAAAAAAGTAAGGGTATATAATAAGATAGGGAAGGCAACTAATAGATGTAGAAAGCTATTTTAAATTAAAAATTCCCACCTAGAGGGAATGCTGAGGTTTAATGTATCAATAAATGAATTGGATGATATACAGTTCTATGCTTCAAACCAGTGGTGACAGGGAAATGGCAGAATAAGTAGACTAGATTAGAAAAAAGATCAAAGCATACATTAAAGGAATGCAGAAATGGCCTGAATCTTACAAGTTAAAATTAAATAAGGTTAAATGTCATTTCTATCATCATAGCCAATAAACAAATTAGACAGAATGGGAGAGGCATGGCTTAGCAGTAGCCTATGTGACAAAGTATAGTTGTCAGTACATTCAATATGAATGAATAAATTGATGGGATTATCAAAAACAAATGTAATCTTGGGCTAAATTACTAGTATATCTAAAACATTAGAGATGATAGTATAGTTCTTTTCTGGGTTGGCTGGGCCATAGCTGGAGTAATGAATTATATTGCATAATCCACATTTTAAGAGAAATATTGATAAAGTAGTGACTGGGATATTGAGGCATCTTGAAGTCAAGTCAATTGAGAAATGACTTAAGTTGTAGATGCTTGCCCTGAGAAGAAGATATGTAGGTGAATTATGTCATGTATCTTTAAATATATAATAGGAAATTTTGGTATGTCTGCAACAGTTGGAACGACAATCCCAAAATATAAGCTCAAGAGAAGTGATTTCAGGTCGCTGTAAGGAAAAGCTTTCAAAGCTCAGACATGTCAAGAGCTAGAAGAGGTTTCCCATGAGGTAATGAGATCTTTGTCACTGGAGGCATCCAAGTCTATTCTAGACAATTCATTGGCAGAGTTGTAGGTTACAATCCAGTGATAATTGACATTAATAAAATAATCATTACATTCTCTTTCAAAACTGAAAAACTATAATTAAATGGATAATTTGTAACTGTAAATTTTAATCAATTCATACCCCAATCAGTCCTCACTTTATAAGTTGTGAATACTGAATTATTAATAACTTTCCTGAGGCATGGTGAATCAGGCGAGGCAAAGATCTAAGAAAAAGAAGTGTGAGGGGTTTCAGCCTGAGTATAACCAGCTCACGACCTTTAATGAAATTTGTAATAATCCATTTCAGAGTACCTGCAGAATCATAACCACAGGCAAATGTAGAATACAAATAAGTTATAAATAAATAAATATTTCAATTACTGTCCAGGTTTGTGATTATACATGTGGAAAGAGTAGATTGTTTTAAGATTTAGGTGATGGGACGGCCAAGAGAGTGTTCATTTGGCATTGACCTTTAAATGAGCTATAACAGTAAATCTTTTGTGAAAAGAGGGAAAGGAAGACAGACATTCAACATTTTGCCCAGTACATTTTTGCCCAAAATAGTTGTGTATTGACCATTTTGCCCAAAATAGTTGTGTATCTTTCTGTTCTAAAGCATTATTTCCCTCCTGAAATGGTCTGTACTGCATTGTAAACAGAATGTTCTTTCCTACAGAAAACCAGCAAGGAATGGGGTTTTTGCTGGAAACAATACTTGTATCTCTTGAATGGTTTGTAACTCAATTTTTTAAACCTGAGAAATGCAGCTGGGATAACAGGTTGCCAACATGCGTTACATATGGGCCTTAGTCACATATAACTTTACCCCTTTCCTTTCTGAGTTGGTCCTCCGTTATACTGTACCAGTCCTCAGTAGCTATTTTTTTTTTTATATTCTTAACTTGGTCACTCCCTTCCTGTATTGTTTTATAAAATTCTTTGAGGGTAGCTTTTTAATTATGTTAAGACCATTACATAAAATTCTCTCCATCACCAGCTGGAATTCCAGCACTGGGGTAATGCAGAAAGTGAAATGCCCATAGTCAAGTGAAGACCACCCGATTTTAATCTTCCTACAGAATATTTTAAAAGGGAAAATACTTGCTTTTGGTTTAGTAAACCAAAGCTTAAAAAGCTGAAAACAAGTTCTCTGTTCAATATCCCTTGGAGTCTATGTTGTTAATCGAACTCTCTTCCTTCCCCCACATATGTAAGGCAGAAATTTAGTCATTCTGAACAAACATGTTTAAGACCTGTTAGGTGCTAAAATATGTACAAGATGAGGAGATCCATAGATTAACAAATCATAGCTCTTTCCACCGAGGAGTTCACAGTTTAACAGGGATCTCTATGCATGCGATTACTGGTTAACAAAGACTTCCACACTTAAGCACTAATGAGATACCACTTACACATCTCAATTAAACAAGGATATATGGTTCACTCACTCATTCATTCCACAGGTGAATTTATTGAGCACCTACTCTGTGACAGTGTTCTAGGTGCTAGGTATACAGCAAAGAACAAAAAAGATTTAAAAAAAAAATCCCTGCTCTAGGTGTGGAGAAAAGGGAACCCTCTTACACTGTTGGTGGGCATGTAAATTGATACAGCCACTATGGAGAACAGTATGGAGGGTCCTTAAAAAACTAAAAATAGAACTAACATACGACCCAGCAATCCCACTACTGGGCATATACCCTGAGAAAACCATAATTCAAAAAGAGATATGTACCACAATGTTCATTGCAGCTGTATTTACAATAGCCAAGATATGGAATCAACCTAAGTGTCCATCGACAGATGTATGGATAAAGAAGATGTGGCACATATATACAATGGAATATTACTCAGCCATAAAAAGAAACGAAATTGAGTTATTTGTAATGAGGTGGATGGACCTAGAGTCTGTCATACAGAGTGAAGTAAGTCAGAAAGAGAAGGGAGATCAGCTCTGTGCTTTGTGACCACCTAGAGGGGTGGGATAGGGAGGGTGGGAGGGAGATGCAAGAGGGAGAGGATATGGGAATATATGTATACGTATAGTTGATTCCCTTTGTTATACAGCAGAAGTTAACACAACACTGTAAAGCAGTTATACTCCAATAAAGATGCTAAAAAAAAAATCCCTGCTCTAGCAGAGCTTAAATTCTACTATTCTAGTTAGCCCTAAGTGAGGCAAGCACCTTCACATGCCAATGGTGGAAGCACAAATTAGTAATAATGTTCAAGAAGAACTCTGGAAATATGTATAAGATTAAGCTTCTTTCTTAAAAATCAAACAAATAGACAAAAAAACCTTCCTTAGCTCTACCTCACCCTTGAGCTTCTTTTATGTTATGTCTCTTCTTTCACAAACTTCTTAATAAATCATTTACACTTGCTGTTCCTTACCTTCGCCTCCCACTTAACCCAACAATCTCCAAGTCATTTCTACATCACGACTCGACTGAACTAATTTCATACATATCACTAAAGACTATCCATTTCAATAAAACCAGTAATCCCTTTTCCAGTATTTTGCTGGCATGATTCTCAGCAACGTTTGTCACCGTTGGTCACTCCTTTCTTTAAAAACTCTCTGTCCTTTGATTTATGATATCATTCTTCTGATTTACTCCCATCTGTGTTGTCAGCCTTTATTATTCTACCTTTTATAGCTCTACCTCCTTTATCTAACCAAAAATGGTGATGTTCCTTGGGCCTTTATCCTAGGCTATCATGTTCACCTCACTTTATACTCAGGTAAGCCCACCAACTCCCATGACATCTATAATCACCTGTCGGCCACAGATGTCAGAATATGTATCTCCAACGTTATACTCTTCCTGAGTAATTGTCCTTCAGGAGTCTTTCAGCCATCCCAAACTCATCATCATAATCCCCATCCCCGCTCCCAAGAAACTCCTCCTTCTCCAATGCTCTTTGTCTCACTGAACGACATGAAAGTCTTCCCAGTTTCATAAGCCAGAAACCAGGGTCATCCTTGGTTTCTCCCTATTCTCAATGCCTACCACTAGTTACCACAAAATCTTGTCAACCCAACCTCCAAAATATCCCTCAAATAATGTTCCCTTCTTTCTGTCTTCACCATAACCACCATCTTCTCTGGCCTGAACTTCTATCTGATATTTCTGCATTGACTCTTCATTTTCTCCAAAACAGTCTCCTGCTAACATTTTCCTGCTAACGTAGTGAGCAAATCTGCTTTAGTAATTTCTTAAACACTTACAATCCGAGATAATTACCACGGCCTTAAAAAAGCCTTTGAAACCTGCTCCTTCAATCTCTCCAGCTCTATCCGCCCCCTTACTCCTGCTGCTTCAGCCAGAATCCTGAGACTTTGAGGTCCTTATACTTCTCTGAATCTCTCTTTGGATTTTTTCATTGTGTTGCTTCTCCCTGAGATTCCATATTCCTGCTGCCAATGCCACTCTTCCACCTGAAGACCGATTTTCATTCTTCACATGCCACCACTTAAAAAAAAAAAAGAAAAAAGTGGCCTGACCTCCTCAGTTTAAGCCAGGATTTTCTGATGTGTGATAATCTCATTAAGTAAATTCTGTATAATGCTTATCAAAATGCTTGTCTAAATGCTCAACATGTTTTAATATATGTTTTTGTTAAATTGTAAACTCTATGAAGGAACAGATCATGTGTCTCTTGTTTGTAAGTGTATCCCCTGAAACTAATACAGCATTAGTTATAAAATACATATTTAATACATTTTGTTGAATGAAGGAAAGGATAAACAAATAACTATATTAAAGGTATTCAAAATTCTGGCCTAAGAAAACTCAAGGTAAAGAAAAATATAATAGGCAAAATTTCATTGCCATGTTATATATTAAGTCAAAAGAAGTAAACTACTTAAATTACAAAACTCAAAGAATAATAAAGTATATTAGAGCAGAGTTTACAAACTTTTTCTGTAGAGGGTTGGATAGGAAATATTTAGGATTTTTGGTCTATACAGTCTCTGTCACAACTCCTCAACTCTGCCAATGTAGCATAAAAGCAGCCACACACAATATGTAAACAAACGAGTGTGGCTGCATTCCAAAAAAACTTTATTTACAGAAACCAACAATAGGTTGGATTTGGCCCATGGGCCATAGTTCTCTGACCCCTTTATTAAAGTATCTGTATGATGGTACATTTGGCAATCTTTAAAAATATTTACAAAATATGTTCAATAACATGCTGTGATCATAATGATAAGAAAACTGAGACTCTGCAGATTGTACACAGAGATTTAATTAATGTGGTTAAAATATTTGCATGGAAAAAAGCCTGAAAATAAATAAACCAAATGTTAAAAGCAGTTACCAGTGAGTCATAGAGGTATGGGAAACTGTTTTCCCTTCAAATCTTTCTGAATTTTCTTAAACATTAACCACTTATTTTACATTTATAAATAGATATGAAGTGTATCGTTTTAATAATTAGGAAAAAGAAGCATTAAAGATCTTTAAATGTAAAGAAAATTCACTCATGAAAACTAGAAGATGAAATGGGGAGAATATTTGACTTCTTAATAAATTTTCTGTGCTCAAAATGTATAAAAGAAATTTCAAAGAATAAAAACTGAAACATATAAAAAAATCCAAACTAAACATTTTATAAAAATAAATATTTAAAGTACCAAAAACAAATTGGGATGTTTTGTGCAGAAATTTAACAGATGAAACATTAATGTAATTTCCATATTAAGTACTTATAGATGATAGCAAGAAAAATTCTAGTGTTCTAAGTGATCAAAGGATAAATGTCAAAACAGATAATTCATGAAATTACACATATCCCACAAATGTATGGAAAAATGAACATTCTAACTCAAAAGAAGACAATCAAGTAGACATCAGGGAAAATGACTCCCAACTATAAAATTCCAATGCAAAAACAATTTTAATTTATAGCCTAAGCAAAATACATGAAGTTATTACATTAGTAAAACAAGAACAGGCTACTTAAAAGGGGGACAATGTGACAACAGGGAAGATTTTGAAAATTACCAAAACCTACCATATAGGTGGGTGTGCAAAAGTAAAATAAAAAAATACAGGCAGTGTTATGGATTGAACTGTGTGTCCCTAAAAGATATGTTGAAATCCTTCCCCCTAGTACCTTATTTAGAATGCGACCTTATTTGGAAATAGGGTCTTTGCAGATGTAATTGGTTAAGATGTCCAACTGGAATAGGGTGGGCTCTTAATCCAATATGACTGGTGACTTTCATTACAAGAGGAGAGAGACACAGGGAGACAGAGAAGGGGCACTATATAAAGATACAGAGATGCTTGGGGAGAAGTCAGCCATGTGGAGATTCAGGCACAGATGTTGCCACAAGCCAAAGAATGCCTGGAGCCACCAGAAGCAGGGAAGAGGCAAGAAAAGATTCTCTCCTAGGGTCTTCAAAAGAAGCATGGTACTGCTAAAACCTTGATTTTGGCCTTTTAGCCTCCAAACTTGTGGGAGAATAAATATCTCTTTTTTTAATCCTGCTATTTTGTAGTACTTTGTTATAGCAGCCCTGGGAAACAAATTCAGATGTAAATAACAGAACTACAACGTTGAAACTACCTATGAAAATTGTCCTCCAGTGGCTTCCACTGTCCCTACCATAAAAGCCATCCTTCTTAACAAAGTCTTCAAGACTCTGTCGGATGTGGCCACTGCTTACCACCCAACTTCATCTCCTAAGCATCTCTGCCTTGCCCACTATGCTCCAGCCACACTAGCCTTCCTTGAGTTTCCTGAGTACACCAATGACTTAGCTGTCTCAGGGCTGTACACGCACCGTTTCTTCTGCTTGGAACACTCTTACCTCCATTTTCTCTCTGTCTGATTCTTTCTCATACTTCTGGTCTCAGCAAAAATCTTACTGTCTCTGACCATCCCCTTTAAGTTACGGTCCCCTGATATTCTCTCTCATGGTGCTCAGTTTATAAAATAGAGAATATTAGAGTTGGGTGGAGTCTAACATAGATAGGGTAGTCAGAGAGAGCCTTTTGAGAAGGTGATATGTTGACCCAATGACTGAGCAAAACATTTTTATTATAATATTAAATACTATTGCTAAGAAGCATAACTTGGGAGAAATCTCTTAGTAATCAATTTGGCTAACTGTATTAAGAGGCTTAAAAATATGCTCTAAATAAATAAATAGGGAAGAAGGGATAGTTCTTCCTTTTAAAAGAAGTCCCATCAATGAATGTAGAAGGAATGAGGGAAATATAAAATCACCACTAGGTAAACACCACAGTAGTAATTGTTTCAGGAAAAATTCACTAATGGATGCTGAAGTTAGTGGCAGAAGTCTGAGGAGAAACAGAACATTTGTGTCATCTCAAAGGTATATCTCCAAAGGTTTTTTTGTCAATTACAAAGAGAAAATGTGGGATTCTGGATCAGATCCTGGAACAGAAAAAGACATTGGCAGAGAAACTGATTAAATTCAAATAAGATCTGTATTTAGTTAATAGCGTTGTACCAATGCCAATTTTCTCTTTCATATAATTAAATTATGGTTATATAAGACATTAATATTAGGGGAAGTAGGTTGGAGGATACAAAGTTACACTCTGTATTTTTGCAAAGGTTTTGTCAGTCTAAAATTATTTCCCCCAAAAAAGTTTAAAATAAAAAAAATTAAGTCACAGGGAAAAGAGTGCATCGATCTATCAGGATGTAAAATTTACTGGTTCTCCCTCCAGAAGGTAGAAAGAAACTTGCTTGGTTCTTTGGCCTAAAATGAATGTGCATATTTCTACATCGAAAATTCAGTTGTTTTTTTTTTTTTTTTTTCTTTCTTTTTTTTTTTTTGTGGTACGTGGGCCTCTCACTGCTGTGGCCTCTCCTGTTGCGGAGCACAGGCTCCGGATGCGCAGACTCAGCTGCCATGGCTCATGGGCCCAGCCATTCCGTGGCACGTGGGATCCTACTGGACGGGGGCACGAACCCATGTACCCTGCATCAGCAGGTGGACTCTCAACCACTGCACCATCAGGGAAGCCCGAAAATTCAGTTTTATAAAAAGTTCATCTTAAAAAGAAAAATAGAGTTGGAGGTCTTACATTTCCTGATTTCAAAAATTACTACAAAACTATAGTAATTAAAACGATATGGTACTGGCATAAAGAGAGGCATACAGACCAATGGAATAGAATAGAGAGTTCAGAAATAAACCCTTGCATATACAGCCAAGTGATTTTTGACAAAGGAGCCAAGACCACTCAACAGTAAAAGGACAGTCTTTTCAACAAAATAGTGTTGATAAAATTGGATATCCACATGCAGAAGAATGAAGTCAGATCCTTTCCTTATACCACATACAAAAATTAACTAAAAATAAATCAAAGACCTAAAATATAAGAGCTAAAATTATTAAATTTTTAGAGGCAAAAATAAGGGAAAAGCTTCACGACATTGGATTTAGATGATTTCTTGGATGTGACACCTAAAGCACACACAACAAAACAAAAAACAGTAAACTGGACTTCATCCAATTAAATTAAAAACCTTTGTGTATCAAAGGACAGTATCAACAGTGAAAAGGAGAATGGGAGAAAATATTTGCAAACCATATATCTGATAGAGGGTTAATATCTGGAATATATAAAGAACTCCTACAACTAAATAACAGAAAACAAACAATCTGATTAAAAATGGTCAAAGGACTTAAATAGACATTTCTCCAAAGAAGATATACATATAGCCAATAAACAGATGAAAAGATGCTCAACATCACCAATCATTAGGGAAATGCCAATAAAAACCACAATAAAATACCTCTTCACATTCAATAGGATGACTATTACTAAAAAAACAAAACAAAACAAAGCAAAACAGAAAATAACAGCTGTTGGTGAGAATGGAACCCTTGTGCATTGCTGGTGGGAATGTGAAATAGTACGGCCACTGCAGAAAACAGTATGGTGGTTCTTCAAAAAATTTAACACAGAATTACAATATGATACATCAATTCCACTCCTGGAGAGACAACTGAAAGCAGGGACTTCAGGAGATATCTGTACACCAATATTCATAGCCAGATATTAGCCAAAAGGTGGAAACAACCCAAATATCCTTAATTGGATGAATAAACACACAAAAAGTAGTATATGCATGCAGTGGAATAGTATTCAGCCTTAAAAATGAAGGAAGTTCTGGTAGATGCTACAACATGGATGAATCTTGAGGACATTACACTAGGTAAAATAAGCTAGTCACAAAAAGACAAATATTATATGATCCCACTTATATAAGGTACTTATATAAGTAGTCAAATTCATAGATACAGCAGGTAGAATGTTTCTTGCCAGGGGCTGGGTGAAGGAGAGAATGGAAATTATAATTTAATGGATATAGAGTTTCAGTTTGGAAAGATGAAAAATTGGTGGAGATTAATGGTGATGATGGTTCCACAGGAATGAGAATTAATGCCACTGAACTGTATAATTAAAAATAGTTAACTTTTAATAGTTTAGCATATATGCTTCCAGACATTTTCCATCACGGAAAACTTTCCATGAAGTCATATGTATCCCTAATTCATTCTTTTTAATGGTTCCATTATATTCTAAAATCTGAGCATATCATAATTTAACTCTGACTACTGAGATACACTTGGGTTATTTCCCACTTTTAGCCATTATAATCAACATAGTAGTAAAATTCTTGGTATATACACTTTTTTTGCAATGTGCAAGTATTTTCTGTTGGCTAGATTCCTAGGAGTGGAATTGCTGAATGAAAAGAAAGTTCACTTAAAATTTTGGTGTGAGATAGTTTCTTTCTTAAAATCTTGTAGAAATGCTGAACAATGCCTAACAATGTATGAAAATGACCATTTCCACATGTCTTTGCCAACATTAGATTTTATGACTCTTTGCCCTTGTGGCAGTCTGATGGTATCTCACTGAAAAAAAAAAAGGTTAAAATGGTAAATTTTATGTTATGTTTATATTACCACAATAAAAATTATGTACATATTTGGGGGGTCAAAAGTTCTAATTTGGGGAATGTCTATCAAGAAAATAACATGACAAAATTGAAAAAGCTTCCTGCATAACATGCATCATTATTTAGAATAGCACAACACTAGAAAAAGCCTAGATACGTAACAATGAAAAATCCTAATCTAACTAGGTTACAATCATACAGAGTTATGATGCAGTCATTGCAAAGATTTTGATAACACTGAGTAAATGCTCATGTTAGTGTGCTAAATGATAGAATTTAGAATATAACATTGACATGTAATTATAATAATTTACAAAGGCATAAACATTTTTAAAGAAAATAAAATATTAACCATGGTTTTCCCAGGTGGTTGGAATGAGTGATTATTTTTTTCTTTTTTCTTTTCCATTGCTTCAGTAACACCCATACATTTCTTGTACAAATAAAATGTCTTGGGAGGATAATCATCACAGCAGCAGGTTCTACAAGGTGGCCCATCAATCCTGCAGATCCAAGATTTTTTTACCTGACCTAAAAATATAGGAACTTAGGAAATAAAAGGCCAGTTTGGAATTTTCAAGAGGAGACTAAACTTTTCTTTTAGCTCTGACTGTGCAGGGCTCTGAACTACTCACCTGTATTATGCACACTATGACCTATATTATGTAATGCAACCTCAGAACTGTGTATCTGTACACATCACTTTCTTTACTCTCCTGGGAAAGAAACTAGGATTCAACAAGGCCATGTAACTTACTCAGTGTCCCACAGATTGGAAGTGGCAGAACTGAAGCCAGAACCCCAATCATCTGATCCCACAGTTTCTATTTTTTCTATACTATAAATCTCCAATACAATAGGGGCAAGAAGAGTGTGCCTAGGCATCCAAAACAACTGTATTAGTCTCTAGGGGGGAGGAGAATTTAATATAAGACAAACTCTATAATCCAACAAGACTACAGTGCATTCAGCATTGTTATGCTGCATGATTTGACAGTAGAATCATCCATGGAGATATTTCCTGTGATATACAAATTCATGTTTAGTATAACAAAGTACATTTTACTGCATATGAGTTTAGATTAAAATCCACTGAGGAAAAAAATACTCTAGGAGCTATCCTAGTGTATTCCAAACTTCTAGGAAACTCAAGTAGAAGAAAGATGTAAAAATCCTACAAGAGATGTGGCAATTTTTATAAGAAGAGTGTTCATTCAACATACATTTATCAATCAATTACAGGGGGCTAGATACAATACTAGTATGGAATGAAAAATTATAGGCTTTAAGACTTGACAGGCTCTGGGAATATTTTAAGCTATTTCTGTGTTTGATAAGAAGCTTTGTAAATCTGAGTAAGGAGGCTAATTTTAAAGACAGAGTGCTTGGAGAATTCTGTGCAGAAGTTGCTCTTAACCATTCAATAAGGAAGATTTCGCAGAATGCTTAAATATCAGTGAACATAACAGTCTGACTAAAGGGCTAATAAATATAATCTTTTAACTGCAAGGCTTGTAGCAGCATGACCACTTAAATAGTAAAACATGTTTATTTTAGAACATTTGATTTGTCCATTTAGAAACAGACCAGTCTAGTGTAATTCACCCCATAAAGACACCTCCCCTAAACGCAGGCATTTTCAATGCTTAGGCTGGCTCTCTCTGGAAGACTCTTCTTAGTAAGAAGATTCAAGTTGACCCTGGTCCAAACACAACGTGAAACTTCATTTCTTCCACAAAATTACTGGTAATACCTCCCCCAAATGTTCATTTTTATAGATTCACTTAAAAAGAAAGTCCAACTGAAGGACTTAGTGCTACTAACCATAAATGTGGTTAAAATGTACCATCCACACATTAGTTTAAGCAATTCTCAGAATATTGACAGGGTCACTGTATTCATATCTGCTGTTCCAACTGCCCACGTGACCACAGCTAAGATTGCTAGCCCCTTAATTCAGAAATCCCCTTATTAGGTTCTAGAGCTTAAGGAATCTTCCTAGGTTATTCTCTCCATTTCAAAACTCTTGTTCTATATTCCCATCCTGTTGTCTTTGACCAGGGTGTTTGTCCAGCCCCTCAGAGTGGTATGGTTCTGTGGTTTTGGGTTACATTTTGACTCCTTGGTGCTGTGTCTCTGGTCTCCCTCATTCCACTGTGTATTCCATGGGCGATGGAGAAGACATTATGCCCAAAACCACCTTAGTTCCTGCCCATGCCCCCAGGAGTCTTGGGAGCCAGTTCAATTAACTTGGGATCCCTCTTATTTGGGAAGAAAGAAAACAACAGGTTGCTCCAATCTAGGGCTTCAATGCTAAATGAAAACAAGAAAATACTTCAGAAAAAATCCAGTTGACCTGGCATATTATGATGAGTGGCTTCAATAATCCTAAATGCCATTAAAAGATTAGATATGCTTGTCTTAAAACATAAAAAGTAATCAGGATGTTACCTAGAATGTTACATTTTAGAGCTCCCATTTCTGAATACTAGCAAATCAATGGCAATCCAACAATGCTTGAAATTAGTAGGATTTGGTGATGCTCACCATTTCCTTCTCAGAGGAGTCCGTGAAATAGTTTTTCCAATCATCATTTTAGCTTAAGTAAAATAAATCCAGTTTTTCTCTTTTCTGTTCAGTGCTATAAATTCTCACAAACAAAACTGATGACTATCAAAAATCTTTATCACCGTGCTTTCAGAAGTGTCACACATTTACCTATTGCTTCTAAGGCAAAGCATGCAAAGGTAAGAATTTATTTACTGACTGATTCTCTTATCTTCTTGTAACTTCAGTGAAAGATCATTTCAGAAATGCAGACTTAGCTAAAGATAGACATTCTATACTACTGCTAGATAAATATAGAGCTCAACCTGAAAAAAATTGGTTTTAGAGCATTTTTAAGCTCCCCATATCCCTAGATGGAATCATCTTGTGGACAGAAGTTATTAAGAATGTTTGAAAAGCTTTGGTGAACAATTTAGAAATGATGCACATACTGCTGAAGAATTTTAATCTTATTTCTTAAGTGTGCTGGTATCTAGACTTCTGTTTAAATGTAGATGTTATGGATTTGCTAAATTGTTCTCTTTCTTCCCAAGAAGAAAATGTAAACTTTGCAGGAAGCCATTTCTAAAGTATTTTCGCTGACTTCTTCAAATGGCAAATGCCTTCTGTAAGACATGTAAGTGAGCCAGAAAAGAGGGTTGAGCCTGGCCGGGAGGTGTCTTTGATCCACAAGCTGGCATAGCAGAAATTAGCCGTATGTATTTACCCAATGCTGCTGACCAGTCAAAATACACAGATAGCATCAGTGAAGATTTTTCTAGGGTACAAAAGTAACTTGGAAAAGGCTGTTTGTTTTTTTAAATCTATGATTCAATAATTAATTTTGAGAAAGGCAAGTGTATAATACCCATGGAGCTGACCACACAACTAAATGCACATTAGTCTTCTTTTATGAAACAGAGGCAAGATGACAGCAGAGATGTTTTCAATGGAACAAGTACATGGGCCTCTGTGTGATCAGTATTCATTCAATCTGACAACTACCATAACCTCATCCATGCATTCAGCCATTCCATCTTACTGCTACAGTAAACAGATAGAAGTGGAAGAAAGGAAGAAAAAAAAAGGAGAAGAGATAATAGCGATTTGTGAAAGCAGTAATGTTTTGGCAACAAAAGCTTCTGGACCAGGGCAGCTCATGTGGCCAGTTAATGGCTGTGCATTAGGTCAGATCCTGAGGAACTAAGAGATACAGAGAGTGACAGATGAGGGAGTAGTTCTAACAGGAAAGAGCAGGCTCAAGTTCTTTTGTCCAACACCATTCAGCTCTGGGGAGGGAGAAAAAATGCACTGTGAGGGCAGAGTGTCAACTGCCATTCCTGGAGAGATATCAGATTGCTTCATGCAGAGGACACTTAGGAAGTGGGGAGAGTGGGACCAGGCAGTAGCAGCCACCCCGAAGTTTGTATGAAGGCCTAAACAAGGGACACTATGTCAACTGTCGTAGAAGAATTGGATAGGCATTTGAAGGTCAGGGTGGACCGCGAATGCCCTGCTCACATACAGTGCCCAAAGTTGCTATGGTTCTCTTCTTATGTCTCTGACTATTCACTCTGTTTTATTTTTAGTTATTTTCATATGTATCAATTGTTGTCTAGAATGTCTATGTTCTCTGGAGCTCCAATACAGCATAACTCCCTTTCTTATTCTTTAAATTCTCTTTCATGGTTTCAAATAATAGAAACATTTTGATGATTCCCAAATGACTGTCTAGAGCCCGATTTAATTTCTATATCCAGTTGTTGACTCTGCTCCTGTACCCGGATGTCCCATAGATGCCTCAAACCAACACGTACAGCTGATCTCACCAACTTCCTCACTACATAATTCTCTCCTTCCTGCATTGTGGACCTTGGTGATGAGGACCTAACAAATCACCTGGCACAACTAGGCATTCAATAAAAATTAATGAATTAATTAACCTTCCATAACCATAAATCAACAAGAATAGGGAATAAATATAACAGGACAACAAACTGAAGGGTGGAAACTAAATGATACCATAGTAATAACAATAACTAACATGCAATCAGTCTTCCTATGTGCCAGACATTTTTCTAAGTGCTCCGTCTGCATTAACCCATTTAATCTATATGCTTATTGAATTGTAACTAATAAGCGTTGTGCTAGGGTATATCACACACACATACACATTTAGAAATGACAGCATATACAATTCTACTGATTTACTTCACAAAACCCCTGTAAAGTGAGCATTATATTCACTTTCCTTTTAAGGAAATGGATAATAAATAATAATAAATAAAAGTAATAGAATAATAAATAATATTTTAACAATAATTAAATATTATTATTATTAACTAATAAATAAAAGTAATAAAAATAATAACAGCTAGTATTTATGACAGCCTACTGAGACCCAAGTTCCACACTAAGTGATTTTCAATGATGTAGGTATCAGTACATTTCACTAATACTGAAACTAAGGTCCAGGTCATGTAACACCTAAGAAATAGAATTGAGATCTGAACCCAGACCTAGGCAAATTCAACATTCTTTCCACTATAAATAAAAAGGGTTAACTTATCTTTATTATTTTTTGTTTATTAAGATAGGGACACATACAACAAACTTCAGCAACATTTTCATCAAAACACAATTACAATCACAAACCTCCAGGGATTAAGTTGCATTTATATTAAATATTAAGTGGGAAGAAAAACATTTTTGGTGTCACATAAATGAGATGTTTCTCAGTATCCATAAATAACCCCATTGTCCGAGGCTCATGAAACCTCTTGGTTATAATCACTTAATAATTGTGTAATCTTTGGTGTACAATGCCTCCATTTCTTCAACTGTAAAATGGGAGTAATAATAAATATATCGAATAGGACTGGGTCTAAATAATTCAATAGATTTAAAACATTTAGAAGGGGTCCTGGCACATGGGCTCAATGAATTTTATATGTGATTGTTGTTACTATGGCAACTACAATAATTCCCTTAGAATCACCAATCTGAAACAGGGCACGGACAGAATAGCTTTTTAAACAGTAAAATGAAATCCAATACTATTCAATAGTAGTATTCCTGAAAAATTATGTACAATTCATTTTTTAAAAAATAAATAGCATTTTTTTCTTAAAATAAGCTTCATTGATGGATTATTTTGCACTGTAACCAATCATTCATCATTTATTTTCTAAAATAAAATTTTTAAATGGTAAGGAAGAATGGAGAAACTTAGATTTTTTATATATTGACTTTCCTCCATAAGAATCATATATATATATATGTGTATATATGTATCTGTATATGGATATGTATATACACATATATATGAGGAAAAAGTACATGACTAAAGTAATTTAGATGCTCACTAAAATGACAACAGATTTGGTGATTTAAAGGAGTTACCGCTGATTACAAATGCATGAGCCTTATTCCAGGGAGTAGCTTGGATATTTACACATTCTCAGTCTTTATTTTGATCCTCAGAACAGCTCGGGAAATGTCATGTTGTTTTCCAGGTTAGTGACGGGGTCCTGCTAATTTACAATCTGCCACTTCTCTCTCAGCCTTCGTTTGGCCAGGGTTTTTGTGCTTTCATCCACTCTCTGATTTGAAACTCGGAGCCTGAGTGGAGAGGCACAGTACTGTAAACTGCCTACATTTGTTTCTTTGCCTTCTCTGTCATTTCCACATCAGCACTTTGTTTCTCACCAGGTAATCTGGTAGCTTGGATTCTTTTTCTAAGTCACTTTTAGTACCTCAAGAACCATCCCACTTAAGTTTATTCTGTTGATGATTTCAACAAAGTCACAAAGTAATTAATAATAATTTTTGTCAGCGTTTTTACTTTTAATGGTATGTTTAGGGAGAACAGGAAATATATTTGAGGGTATCAAGTGCTGATGCATAGGCATGCAGAATTTGTATGCCTCACAGTTTGACACCAAATCTTGTGATTATCTGGCTGCACATTATACTCATGAATTTCAAGGATGAATGGGCAAAGCCCATTAAAAATTATGGGCCCACTGTTTAGGAAAAAATAATGCTAACCTCAAAAGTGGGGCTGGCATTCGGCAAGCTTGCAAAAGCACAGCTCTGCAATTGTTTCAGCTTCATTAACCATTCACACCTTTGCATTCGTTTTAGAAAACTAAACCATCTGACTTTAGTTTTGTTTCTTTAAAAAAAAAAAGGTTTTTAAAGAGTAAGTAATGTAGTTGGATGCTGCAGTCTGTTGTTTCTGCAGGAAAAGAGAATAAGAGCTCAAGTCCAACAAGCTGGCAAATGTTTCTCAAACGGAAGGAAAAACGAAGAAGGCAGAGCTTTTAAGGTGGTAACAGACATTATATCTGAGAGGAGCACTTAGCATTTTGAGGCGCTACATGTACCAGCCTTCCACTTCCCATAGCTGTAGTATTTGATGATTGGCAATCATTGCCGCTCACTGCCCCCACTTCTGCAAGGTTATTCCAAGATCTACACAATTCCCTCCACTTCTCTCTCCATTAAATATTTTTCCTTTAACGCCCCCGACTCCCAATCATCCCAATCACCACAGAATTTTCCTGCAGATCCCCGCCCCTCACCAGCGCTGGCCATCATACATGCATCAGCCCAGTCTCTCAGGCCGCTGGCATCTTGTATCCTGCAACCTTCGCTCCTCCTCACCACCTTTCTTCTCCGCTTGCCCATTAGCCACAATCTGTCAGCCAGCTGTACCACAGCAAGGAAGCCAGAGAGCAGGGCGGTCACAAACAGCTACTGACAACGCGGTCAATAATCACTTTTCCTATTGTGTAGAATCTCTGTAATTGACTTTTCTCAGGCCTTGCTCGTTTTTTGTGTGTGTCCAAATGCAATTTAATTTTTACAATAACATTTTTAAAGTTTGTTATTTTCCATCTATACTCAAACACCCTAAACCTAACATTTAAAACTCAACAATATAAAATTAAATTTTTTAAGATGCCATGGCAACCAAAGATGAAATCTGAATTTGAATAAAAGAACTCAGCCTCCCTTAAAATTCTTCTCTTAGCTGGAAAGAATGCTCATATAATTTTATGTGGAGTCTTGTCAAGTGCATTCAGGAAATGTCAAACTATATTTTTAGACGTGGAGTTTGCTTAATCCCATAAGACTCTATCTCGCCTTTATGTTGACAAATGAACAGGACTGAAATATCAGGGATCTGAGCTTCTGTCAAGATCCACTGTGCATCAAAAATTGTTGTTCTTGCGCAGCTGTTTTCTCAAAACTTCCGAATTAAAATCTATACTTATTTTACAATCCCCTGGGTTTTCTATTGAATTCCTTTGTTGTCACACCTTAATTGACTCCAAGCTTTACTTTTATAGACAAGTCAATGAACTGTTGTGGAAACATAACGTGGCAGGAAATCAGATGAGAGGCTCCTGATAATTGTCATTGACTGGGATAATGTCATCTCTATGCATCTGCTTCTCAAGTTTGCTTCTTGAATGGCATATTTGGCCCAAACCCCCTCCCTTCATATTTTTCTGCATGTAATCCATTTTAGAGACTATTATATTAGTATTTTAATAAAACCTGTAACTTGGACCCTACTAAAATAAACAGGACTAAAAATAAATGGCAAGAAACCTTTTTAAATGAGTGTATTTTTTTGCCTCTAATCTTAGTAGAGGAATTCCAATACTGTTTGGAACTCAGAGCCCATCAGGAAAGAAAATTATGAGATAAAGTTTCATGTCAGTTAAAAGTTTAAATTATCTACTTTGTGTCAAGATTATACTTTAAAATTCAGCGTTTTTCAATACTACTTTTTAATCACTTATTTTAGTAAATGGGAACTATGATTTATTTACTCAAGATTGTCTTGTCAACCTTTGGAAAGCATAGCTGAGATATAAGCATTTGTTGAAGAATATAAACTTTTCATTGGGAGTTTTCATCACTAAACATAATCCATATAATTCATATCTTAATTCCTATAAACAGAGGAGATTCTGCAAATGACATAACATTAACATCATGTATATTTATAATTTAGAGTGATCTACTTAAAGCTGACCTCATTTTAAAAAACATGTAAAAGGGTGACTATACAATCTTGATGTTAGTTCAGTTTGGCTGAGCTGTGGGAAGGACAGTATAGTAAAAATTAAAAGATGTTAAAATTAGTAAAAAGTCTTCATTCAGAAAATACAAATTGCAGACTGTATTTTAAGATGTTCTCATTTATGAAACACTATAATTTTTTAAATTAAGTAACACTAACAATAGTAACAGTCATAATTCCACATGCTTTATCTTTATCTCCCAGCAGTTCACAGCCATATTCTCAAAGTAATAATTATTAAAAGTAACCCACCCTCTGAGTGAATGGCACCAATACTTAGTAACATTTACTGAGAAGTAAAGAATCAAATTAAAGCACATGGAGAATTGGGGGAGTGGGTCATTTGCTGGTAGGGGTGGATTGAAAGGAAGTTTACATAGATGATACTCTATTAGAATAGGCAAAATGATGGCATGACTATTCTTCTCCATCTTATGAGCTGGAAGGAGGTGGGAGGGTGCCTGTCCTGCTATCTGGAGAGGCAGACTTCTTGAATAATTTGAGCCAAAGCCAAGGCAGATGACATTGGTCAGCTTTTCAGCAAGGCTGGTATACATTCAGGGGAGTCTGCTGTGAGTATCAGAAGTAAGCCAAGGCCAAAGTTGCTCTGTAAGAAGCCCAAATCAAGTTCTAGACACACCACTGGAGGCCAGGGAAGATTTACGGAGCACTTACATGGCCCTGTGGCAAGGTGTGTGAGACCAGCCCTCTCCCCACCCATTTTATCTTCAGGCCTGCTTCTCTGTTGTATAGTCTCCCAGCAACACAAGATTCCTTCCTTTGATTTCCCATCAGCCTTAATATCAGATGGTTATGACCCCATAGCATATGTCAAAATACTCTCACACCAAACTTCCTGGAATCACCTAAGAGAAATGGCCCTAAACTTGTCTGCATATTAGAACTCTGGAAACCTTTAAAAAATTCCAACGCCCAGGTTACAGTCCAGACAATTTAAGTCCCTATCCCTGGGAGTGGGACATAGGCATCAGGGGTCTTTGAAGCTCCCCAGGAGATTCCAATGTAAAGACAAATTTGTGAACCACTGCCTTATGGAATGCAGATAAAAAAATTGATTGGGGCTACCAACTAAACTATAAGCTTGGTTCATTGTATCTATTTAGAAACTGCCTCAGAGCTTTATAAACATTGAAACCTTAATGATAGTTGCATTCACTTTAAGAACTGCACAATGCATAGTCATTAGGTATCCACCTGCACACCATTTCCCTATGATGAACCAAAGCTAGTCAGTCAACAAATTCGGCATGAGCTCTAGGTCTCTCTGCACCCATGCTGGTAATGGCTAGCTTGACCTCAATAACAAGCATTTCATTAACACTTCAGAAAGTGTTACTGTGAAAATGTTTTTTGCCCACTTGAGCCTTCACTCTTTGGGTGAGATGAGCACTAAGTGGTACAAGGACTCGGGATGTTCTCATCAGCTCTGATTAGAGCACAGGGAGTTCTTGTCTCCCCTGCATGTCAGTGGCCATAGCCAAAAAGGGAGAACCAACTCTTAGAGGATGGATACATTTAAGAGGTGTGATTGAGATGTTCCGAAATGGCACCTGCCCAAAGTTCACTCCTCACACCCATCTCTCCATGTTCGTGTCCTGTGTCAGTCTGCAGCTTAATGAAAGCATGAAGCAGGTGGACAGTGGGCAGAATCTGTGTTGAAATTATAGCCTACATCTCATTCCTGGTATTTTTGCCCCAAACTGAATTTTTGTCACCTCTTTGTGGGAAAATGCTCTCTGGTTCAACACAGCTACCCCTGACTGCACACGGTTTTATCTCATACCGGATGTCTCACAATGTACTAGAGTGGCCTGGCCCTTAGGGCATTGGAATTTGCAACTCCAGCATTTATTATTTATGTCAGTTTAACACAGAAAGCCACCGTCATTCATTAAAACCTCACCACAAATTGATGACTGAGGATACTCAAAGAAGGTGAGGAAGATCTGAACAGACCAAAAGATGGTGTAGGACAATTCCCACACAGCCTGAACACTCGCCAACCCAGCAAGTCTTGTGAAGTGCTGGCTAGGGCCCTTAGGAGACTCCTTTAAAAAGAGGAAATTAACGTTAAACGCAATGATATTAGAACTCCATTTTTACCATATTTAATATATTCTAATGTTTACTCCATCACTCATTTGTTATATCCTGTAGGTGTTTACTGTGTATTTATTAAGTGAATAGATTAATGAATAAGGGAAGGAGCCCCTCAGAATTGTCTTGGGCTGCTAAAGGTCTGTAACTTCGCAGCATCAAAATTTGGTAAAATATTTTAAAATGACACAGAGAAAACTTATTTGATGAGTTGTATCATGTAAAAATATTTGTGAAAAAAAGGTAGTTTGAATGGAAGCAAAAATATGATATCCGCAGAAATATTGGGGCTAAAATACTACTAAAAATAAATTTGTACAATCATCCATTTAGTAGAATACACTGAGTTTCACAGGGCTTTTGACACTAGAGAACATATTTTCTCAAAAATATTATGGTCTATATCATCAGTTGGAGGTGTCAACAACTTCAGAAAGATACCAATGACACTACCATAGAGACTTTTAGGACTAGGAAAGTAAAGTACATGAACTGGTGCCAAGAATAATTATTCTGCTTGTTTATTTGTGTTCATATAATCAAAATAAAGGATTTGTAAAATATATATTTGCTTTACTACACATGGGTATATGTTATTTTTGTACTTTAGAAAAAAAATGAATTTTTAAATGGTCTTTGAAAAGACATTTTATATCTCTACCAATATAGTAAATCCAATTTGTTGGTCAATAAATATTTCAACAATTTTATAATTTTATTTATACTTAGTCCCCTTTAATACTGAAAAGCATTGTATAATATGGTTGTAGAGTAAAGTATAAGGTTACTATATAAATAAATACTCATTTAATGAATAAATGAGTTTAGATATCTAGCATATGGTTACACAGAAAGTTGATTAATTTTGCTAATTTTTTATTGAAGTGAAATAAGATGCATTGCTTTTTTTTTTAATCTGCACTCAGATTTGTCAAAAATCTTTCATCGATTCTGTCACCTCTAGTTGAAATTGAAAATGTCAAATAGAAATTAGGATAATTATAAGATAAGTCAAGGGAAAAAATACTCAGATCTTGAAAATTATTAGCTTTCATTTTTCTTTCAAAGCTACAGGTTCACAGTATCTTTCATGATATATTTTAAAACCTTTATTAGAGATGCTGTTCTTTTCAGTGAAAACAGATGGCATCTCTCCAGGTTTCCTGCTTCATCTCAAGCACTTGACTCATTTAGGCAATACTTCTCAAATATATTCTCTGCTTAGTAGTCAAGAACAATTTGGAATTTTTAAGTTGGCACATGTGGTGTCCTAACTTTCTTTCTGTGAGCCCTGGTCTGTTGCATTAAAGAAACTACTGATGTGAACTTAATCATCTGTTCTATTTGATATCTTCAGAAATATCAGAGGTCATTTATTTGATATTATACTTAATTAATAAGTTCCATTAGTACTGTATGCACAATTTACTCCTTTCCTTGTGCAATAGTATGTTCACAAAGCTACATAAGATGTTTCACTGAGCAACTTGGTAGACTAGTGAAGGATACTGGAGTCAAGCTCAGGTCTGGGATAAACCTTAGCATATTTTGTCAGTCAAGGCAAATGGAAGTTCTTTATTTCCAAATCAGCCTTCAGATATATAAGAACAGAGAAGAATATATGCCAAACATAGTTTTACTTAATCATTCATTATCCTTCTCTTCACTCAAATATTTCAGTCTCTTGAAATATGATGTAATAGTTTTTATGAAGCAACAAAAATAAAACATAAGTACTAGCACTTCATGTTATAAATTTCATTTTGATGTTTATAGAACATTTAGCCACAAATGCAACATACACTGTGAATATAAAAATCTTTCTTGGGGCAAACAACTGCTAAAGGATAGCAATTTTATATAAACAAAACACTTAGCACTTCAAAAATCAGGAATTGAAGTATCTATCTTAAAAAGATTATATAAAGCTATTTTTTACATTCTTCCAGTCCCAGAAATAAGAGGCTTTCAACCACCTATATTTGTCAAAAGGGAACGGGAAAAAATATCTGAGTTTTCTAAAGTTTAAAAGTAATAGTTTGGCGAAGATGTGATGTACTATCATTTAGTACCTAAAAAGATATGCAACTCCCCTCTCCCAACTAATGACAAAATTCGACAAATTTCATTGACACACTGGCAGAAAAAAAGTATCAAACCAACTTCTACAGCTATATTCCATGTCTTGTTGATATCTATGATTAAATATTCCCCAGAAAATTATTTAGCTTGGCAAGATAGCATAGTAGTTGAAAGCACTGAAAACTCTGAAAACTAATTAAAAATTTCCACACACACACACACCACACACCACACACACACACACACCACACACACACACCACACACAACACACACACACACCACACATACACACACAACACACACACAAACATAAAATAATTCTTGGCCCACAGGAATAGGCACTAAATAAAACATTTTAAAAAATGTATAAGGGGAATAATCCAACTACTTCTAAAATGACTACAAAAAGAAGAACATAGCTTCTTTTTTGAGGTTCTGAGCTAATATTAACAACTGGTACTCATTTCATTATATTATTGACTTTCAGAGGAAAAAAGTATCAATGTCCTCCGGCTTTTATTTAAACTTCAGGCAAATGACTGATAAATGGTGCTTTAAAAGGTGTGGAACATCATGTTAGAAAAATCATAACAAATGTGTGGACAAAAAGGAAACCTGCCTTGAGGAAGTATAAACCAGGTAATAGAATAAAGTGTAATGGAATTGAAAAATGCTAAAACTAAGCTGGAGATGGAAAAGATGAAAAGTGAGCATCTCCTGCCTCTAGTAGGGCTGTCTTTCTATAAGAGATGTGCTTAGTGTCTTTCACATCTTAATGCAGTTCAATCCAATACATAGTTCAATCCAATACACTTCCCTGGTGTCTTTCATACACTTAGAATAACATATTGCATAAATTTTTAATAAATGAATATAAATTAATACAATATACCTATAACATACTATGGAATTTCTGATAGAGATTGAGTTTAGGAGAGTTACAGCAGAGACAGAATTTGTGCTTCTATTCCTAAATATCTATATTCTATACTATAATCTATTTTACTCAGAAATACTTTTTTTTCATATCATATTCTGTTAGGACTTTAAAACGCCAAGATTCCTAAAAATTAAAAGACTCCTGATCACCATTTGTGATGCTATCAGAAAACAGGAGGTTAGAGTCTCCTGTCTTATTAATTTTTTAGTAAGAACTTATTATTTTGAAGGAACATGAAACACAATGCTAAAATATTAATAGATACATTAAAATATTTATACACACAGAAGCAAAATGACCACATTTGGTTCCCTCACATTTTCTAATGCATAAAAAAGAAACGTAAAAAAATTTCCTCTCTTATGTTCTCTGTTTCAATCAAATAATCAAACAAACTGACAATGTTTTCTGGCAATTATGGATGCCACTCAATCTAATGCCCTTGGGTTTTCTCAATGTGGTAATCAATGTTGGTGATGTTGGTGTCCCACCCAGATCCCCTTCACTTACTGGTACACTCCACTCCCCAAGAACATAACACCTGCCCAGTGGGTCAAGCCAAGGATAGATTACCTGAGACCATATGAATATATCTTTGCTCTTCTCCTTCCCCATCTCTCTCTTGTTTCTCTCCTCTCCTTACAGATTTCCCTGAAGAGCATTTCCTCAATAAACCATGTGCCCCCAAATCTCTGAGACATGCTCTTTTTCTATGGTATCTCACTTAAGAGAGAATCTTTATAGAAAGATAGTATATTACTTATTTAAATGCTTGATCCAGTTTCCAACTTCACTGTATAAAATAGGGAAATGCAACATAAATTTACCAAACATGGGGTTAACTAATCAGAAAGTAGATTGCAACTACGAAATAGCTTCAATGAACAGGCAGAGAAAGAGAGAAAAGAGAACATCTCAAAGTAATGCTGGGCTCTTGGGTCCAGCTCCAATGGTTTAATATCTGATTTGCCCCTTCCACTTGTCATATATACTTGTTCAATGGGTTTGCTAACTATGATCCTTCTATTCAATATTTCACAGTTTAAATGCTCTTTTATTATGAACTTCAGTAGAGCTATTATTGCTACTTTATTTCAGATATTAAATCAATTCAATTATGCTCTTTATTCTGTCATTTTGAAATATCAGTGGAAAAGAAATAATTAGAAAACTGGCATTGATCATAATATGAATTGAAAAACTCAATTCCAGACAGAATAACAAACTAGATATGATGTCAGTTATATTCCAGGTTATTGTTCACTGACAAACTTAGCATGTGCAGAACAGTCCACAAAATGGTGACATGTATAACAGAAAACTTTAAACTAAATAAACTATTACTAATTTGGTGAAATGAAAATAGCACAGATAATCACACTCCTTCCTCAGTAAGCGTGAAATAAACATGGGACAATAGAAAAACTCACCAAATTTTAGGTATGTATTTATAATTACAAAATGTATTTCATATTTTCTATATTTAAGCTAGAAGGAATACTTTACTCTTGAATGCTGCAGAAATAGTTCCTCTCTCTATTCTGTTCTAGATTTGTAAATAAATACTAACCCAGAAGTATAAATTATTCTCAAGTATACACCCTTCTTTAATCCTCTCTGCCTCTGTCCACTGAAGTTTAACCAATTTTCTGTCTTACATAGTACAGTAAAAGCTCTCTGCTTAAGTGGCTAAAGGGATATATCTCAACCTAGTTTCCTTCTGTTGCCCCCAGGAGCAAAACTATTCTCCTGAAAGCAACAATGACCACTCAAGGAATCATCTGGGGGGAACTGAGAGTCTCAATCTTTATTTTGCCAAAGAATGCAAAATTGTACAAAAGGTTACATCACCATTTAGGAGAATTACATCAACAAAAATGATACAAATGAATTTATTTACAAGACAGAAACAGACTCACAGACACAGAAAACAAACTTTTACGGTTACCAAAGGGGAAAGAACAGGGAGGGATAAATTAGGAGTTTTGGATTAACATACACACACTCCTATATATAAAAAAGATAACCAACAAGGCCCTACTATATAGCACAGGGAATTATATTCAACATCTTGTAATAACTTATAATGGAAAAGAATCTAAAAAAGAATATATGTCATACTAAGTCAGTCAGACAGAGAAAGACAAATATGATGTCACTTATATGTGGAATCTAAAAAAAGGGTACCAATGAACTTACCTACAAAACAGAAATAGAGTTACAGATTTAGAAAACAAACTTGTGATTACCAAGGGCATAAGGGGCAGGGGGAGGGATACATTGGGAGATTGGGATTGACATATGCACACTACTATATATAAAATAGATAATTAATAAGGACCTTCTGTATAGCACAGGGAACTCTACTGAATACTCTGTAATGGCCTATATGGGAAAGAATCTAAAGAAGAGTGGATATATATATATATATATATATATATAAAACTGAATCACTTTGCTGTACACCTGAAACTAACACAACATTGTAAATCAACTATATTTCAATAAAAATTATAAATACAATCTATTACATCCATTCAAGGGTGTTTCCTAGCATGTGTCCTCCTGGTTATGGAAACAAGCTAAGCAAGAGCAAATGCAGAGCTTTACTGGGGGGAGGCAGGAAGGGAGTTGATATCGAGGCACCTGGAACAGTACAGGTCTCATCCCTCCACATTTTCAGTATTCTAGAATGCCCATTTTATAACACTAAGTCACAAAATTGAATGAGAAAAGAAGAAATAGAACTTACTGCTTATGTGCTCTTATGATATATATATTTATTCTTTCAATAAATATTTCTTGAGCAACTTTTACTTTTTTATGCCTGGTATTGTGTTGGGTGCTAGGAATACAATTGTAAACACAATTGACATTGTAACTCCACTCAAGAAGTTTATAGTCAAGTAAGGTAGAAAGAGTTTTCAGCTTTGCCTATTAAATAAACACAACTTTTGAAACAAAGATATTAGCAACATAAATATGAATCAAAAAAAATCTCTCTGAAGAAATGAAAAATGTGTGAAAAATAAGAAGGCAAAATTTTTCACTCAAATATTTAGAGGGATAATGTAGGATTTACACATAAAACAGGCAGGATTAAAACAGAGAGGTAAGGGACTTCCCTGGTGGTCCAGTGGTTAAGACTCCGTGCTCCCAATACAGGGGGTCCGGGTTCGATTCCTGGCCAGGTAACTAGATCCTGCATGCTGCGACTAAAGATCCCCACGCTGCAACGAAGATGCTGCACGTGGCAATGAAGGTTCCACGTGCCGCAGCTGACATCCGGAGCAGAAAATAAATAAATAAATATTTTTAAAAATAATAATAATAAATAAATAAAATAGAAGGGTAAAATATACTCTTAAAAACTTATTTTTTTCTAAAATCATATTCTTACTAGAGCTTCAGAAGAAAGAAACAATTAAGCAAATTTTAAAAGTTTATTTATCATTCTAATACAACTACAATGGCTGTGTTTTATCAATCCAAATGCATTTCCACATGAAGGTGTTGACTGAGCTTGTCTGGTAAACTTTTTTCTAAAATCATATTCTTACTAGAGCTTCAGAAGAAAGAAACAATTAAGCAAATTTTAAAAGTTTATTTATCATTCTAATACAACTACAATGGCTGTGTTTTATCAATCCAAATGCATTTCCACATGAAGGTGTTGACTGAGCTTGTCTGGTTCTAATACATCTCCAGTTTCAAGAAGAAGAAAAAACTTGTTAAAATCATGCATAATTTTAAAAACAAATGATCACTATGTAACCGAGCAGGAACCTATGAGGCCTTCCAAGAACAGAACCCCACCATGTCCTCTGCCTGCCTCTTGTTTGTCAAAAAACTTTAGTCTCATAGGCTTCCCTGAGTTCCAAAGAGTACATTTAATCAGAGAAGTGAGAAAATGCAGAAAGAAAGGAAAACAGGCACAAAGACAAAATAATCAGTTTAGCCATTAAACAAAGTCAAGGACATTTAGTTCCTCTTCAAGGGCTATAGATAATATTCTGAGCTATGTCCTTTGAGCTGCTTTGCAGATCCTGAAACCTCCACCAGGTGGAAGGAGTTAACTTCTTAACTCTTCCACCCACAAGCATGTGGACCCCAGATGGGTTGGAACCAGAAGATTGATGATGTTGACTCCTGATTATCTCACCACAAACAAATCAGAATAATGTCCATGAGCTGGTCACACACCCCATAACCCCCCTCCTTTACCCTGTCTTTAAAAACTTTTCCCTGAAAAGCTTCGGGGAGTTTGGGCCTTATAAATACTAGCTGTTTGGACTCCCCCCTTGGCGCCCTGCAATAAACGCTGTACTTTCCTTCACCACAAGCCGGTGTCAGTAGATTGGTTTTACTGTGCGCGGGCAAGCAGACCCAGGTTTGGTTCAGTAACAACTGTAATAACCTGAAATAAAGGCAAAGGCTATTGACAAAACTCTGAATTGTTTTATGAGTGTATGACATGACTCCATGGTGGAAGCTTTGCCAGTCGTGGCATATATACACAAAGGCCCACACACAATTCTGGGAATGACAAGTCAAGGCCAACCAAGGTCCCACGACTATTGGGAATTACAATACAGTATGTGGTTTTATGATGTAGGGTGTATGTATAAGTTTTATGATGACTTTAGTGTTTACCATCAGAACTGTCTTCACTTTATTTGTAACCTCCTTCACCTCCCCATAGCCATGAACTTCAAACCTGGAGTCTGATGTCCCTGTCATCATCATGAGCCATGTACCACTTACTGCTGTAAGAGAAAGCCACCAGAGCAGGAGGAATCAGGAGCTGGAGAAAGGGGATGATGATTAGGTACACATTATAGGAAGTGATTTTTCCCTCTGGTATTTAGTGAGGGGCAGAAGCAAGGGCCATCATGATGTTCTCAGGATCCCCTGCCACCTTAGACCTCAGCAGAGGCCATGACCTCTGTCTTCCAAACGGGGGAGGTGGTCAAGCTGGAGCCATGTCCTGTGGAACAGCCGACCCTCCTTGGCTCTTTGCTTAATGGTACAGAGCATGGGCAAACATGGGTCTACGTGGCAATGGTGTCGCATGAGACACCCAGTGTTTTTGCTTTCTGTGTGTCCTCGTGATAGAGCTCGTCTCTGCAACTCTTAACATAAAGGGCCAGCTCAATGATGAATTACCTCACTGGTCATTTTATGTATTTCTTTTATACTAATTTTTTAAAAGTCTATTTGACAAAAAAATTAGTAACTTGAACACTGACATATACTTATAGCCTTCTGTACAAGGCATACCACAGAGCCCAGAAAAGTCAGGAATGCCAGGGAACTGAACCTAGCAGAGCTTGACACTCGGTAGTGTGAGGGTCAAAGATTTTTGTCAGATTGGTTGATATCAGCCTTGCCTGTGGATCACATCAGTCCTGATGTGCCTTTTAAAACCAAGGAAAAGTTATGAATTATTTCCACGAAAGAAAAAGCCTCTATTTCTGAACTGCATTGAAAGGCACGCTTTTATTGGAAATGTAAATAGTCCGTTGGTTTTCCACAAGGGTCACCATCATTGATATTCATTTCATGATGAGAATTCTATGGAGAAATGAAGGTCAAATCTTCCTTAGACTCCTCTCATGAGGAAAACTATTATTTTTTTAAAATGTTATCAATGACACATATGTAGACATATAAATATTTTTATGGAAACGTACCACCTAGTCAGTGAATAGAAATGGGAATAGAAATGATGTGCTCTGGGAATCCTCCCTGTGTAACTGTACTTTCAAATCAGGAGAGAACTATTTCTTTTGCCATTTCTATCCCTGTGGCTAATGGGGAAAGGTCAGTTTTTCAGATCACAGAAGCAGAAAGGGATTTTGATTCTTCCTCAGTTTGCAGAAAGGAACAGATGAGAGGCCCCAGAAGGTTTGCTGGGTTAAACCTATAACATAGTTTTCTTGACCCTCAATATAGTCCTACTTCTGTGGTATTGGAAGTATTGATTGGGGCAGTAATCTATGGTATAGGAAAAGGTAAAAAGTTATCAGGTGAGTTAGTAGAAATAGAAGGCATTAAAGTAGTAAATTTAGGAGAAATTCTGAAGGTAAGACAGAGGATGGAGCGAGAGAGAAAGACTACAGATTGAACTGTGGAATTATTGGTATTCCCCTAAACCATAAGAGTAGGGCAGAAGAGTGTATGGTAAAAATCCAACCAGGAAGGGTTAAAGGTCTTTGGTCAAAGCTGTACTATGCATTTGCCTCTCAATGCTGCCTAGGCATAAGACCCCACCTTATGGTTCAAAAGAAAAATAGCCTAATTAAAAAAATAATAATATAACCAATAAATAGGGGCAGAGCTATATATGGCCTAGGAAATACTGTTTTGTGGGAAAGTCTGGGGAGAAGTTGGGTGGAATTGGGTTACAAATAAATAATGATGTCATCATGGGAAAGAAAATGATTTAGGTATCAAATGGCTGACTTGAGCCTGAAAACTCTAGAGCAGCTCTTAGGTTTTGTGGGTCTGTTGCTTCTCCCCTGACTTTGATCAAGATCAGTATCAGGCAGAAGTAAGGAAGCAATGTACTATATTGGTTTAGTCTGCTCTAGCATGGGCAATAGGAAGGAAACTCCAGATGCTGTGAACCCCAGGCCTGGGATAAGGTGGGATTCTCATGCTCCTGGAGCTTCACAGAAGAGACAGGAAGTCTGGGAAGCCTAAGGTTTGGATCAATGACCTGCCTTTGCCATTACTTCAAGGAACTGGGCCCAGTCAAGAGGATGGGGGTCCAAAAACATGAACAATAACAATAACAATAAATCACTCATACCTCCCTTACATGTCAGCATTTTAAGTCCTGCTCTAGGACCACACATTTAATCATCACAAAAAAAACCTGTAGCACCAGTAGGAACTATTAATCCCTTTTAAGAAATGTGCAGACTAAGGCTCAAAGGATTGTACATTATTTGTGGAAGGTCAAACCATAGGTGGCAAGTCAGAGAATCCAAATTTCTGAACTCTTGTTCCAGTTCTCTTTTTCATTTTAGTTAGTAAAGCCATCATAAAATGGAGTCAAAATCATAATCCACAATTAATGCAGAGATTTCCAAAAGGCATTGTCTCAAATTTTAAGGAAATTACAAGCTTAAAGTTCATATATTTCCTTTTAAATAGTTTTTCCCAATGGAAATAGATGAGGCAGCCTGGTCTTAATGTCTGGCTTATTCTCATTGCTATTTCTAATGATTACAAATAAATAACATCTTCAAATTTCGATTTTAAAGTTAACAAGATGGAACGCATCTGGTAATTTGTTCTGGTAACATTCTAAAATTGAACAGAGGTGGGAGGGAGCTCAAAAACAGGCTAGACAAACTCTTTTATGGTTACTTGATACTCTTGCAGGATGATGACAGTAGGAGCAGTTAAGATATAACTGCTTCCTGTGCCCTGAAAACACCTGTTCTAGGTAAGAAGCAAAGCTATCAATAGAAGTGGCAGTAACTGTTGTGAGAATCTCCCTGCAGTATCATGAACACATTTGTAGCTGCATGTCCCTGCCAAATCGTGTTTAGTTTGGGCATCATTTTTCTTTTGATAAGTCCTCTCATTTTCAAGTAAATGAATTTGAATAAAGCTACTTAGGATTAACTACACTTATGAAAGGTGTCAATGAAGGTTAAAGTGTTCCTTTTTTCTGAGAGTTACGCTCTTTGCCCTCTGAGACTCTCCTGTAAACTTAAAGGACCTAGGGTCTTTAAGCTACATACTGTCTTTAATTAACTCAATGGTTAGAAACAGAAGTTACTCTCCTGGCAGATGAACTCAGCATGAAACACGGCTTGTCTAATTGTTGCAGACCTATAGTAATAAAGACTGATAATGCACAAAAGAGATTAAAACAGACGACTCTCAGAACTCCTTAGTTACCATTAAGTTAGTAGGTTCAGTGAGGAAAATAAATGTAGAAAACTATTTTTAAAGTCCTTAAAAAATGTTTCATATGGTCTTCTGAGACAGGCCATACAGCATTTCTTACCTGAAAAGTGTACATGTCAAAAAACAACAAACAGACAATCTTCACAAAATTATTTAGAATTTCACAGGAAAGAATTTTCCACTAATTTTATGAATGTGTATATGTTTGTATGCCACACATATGTGCATATGTTTTTGTACATACACATATATATGCATTTTATAAATAAATATATCCTGGTAGACAGTCATTAGTATTAAAATTATATTGACGTTTTTTCCTGAGGTAAACAGATATTGCATATAATCTCTAGATTTGTCCATATTCATGAATTTGTTCCCCTTAAAACAGAGGTAACTATTTTGCTCTAAACCATGAAAAGCAGTGTGTATCAAATAAAATCCAATTCACATTAGTTGAGAAAATGAAACTATATCTCTAATCCTTGGGAGGACAGAGGAATGATATAACAAAACAAAGAGCACGGCTGTGTCAAAAAGGGGTTGGGGATCAGGATGCTGGGATGACAGGCACACGAACAGTTAAAGCTCAGCATTTCCTGTGACTTGTTGCTTGAAAAACTGGGGATAACTGGACTTGGATTATCTAACAAACCAGTTACTGAAATGACTGTACGTTCAAATTTTGTGAAATAAATGAGACTTTCTCATGTTTGAGGGCTTTGCACAAATGTAATAATGCTAACCATGAAAACAAGATCTTTTTTTTTTACTTTGGAATGTTATTTGACATGTAACATGAAATAAAATAATTCATGAAGTTATTTGTTAAAAAAAAAAGTAGTGTGTATCCAATATTATGAACATGTCTTCCATCTGACATTTGAAATGGGTGAAGTTAAAATTTCTTACCATCCAAGCTGTGACAAAGTCCCCCATCCAGGTCCCTACTGCAGCTAATTTCATGAAACTTTCATTTCGGATGCCCATATAGTCTGTAATGATATATGCTCTGTGGAAACAAACACACAAGACATTGTCCGGACTCAGAGAGCCATACAGTCAAAGCTTTCTGGTTCAGCAACATGCAAAGGGGCTTTTTCCCCTTTCCACAAGCTTTCTTGCTTTCATCTCATCATCTATGCTTACAAATATGAAAGGCTAGGAGGAGCTCTGAGGGTGTCTGGGTCAGTTCCAATTAGATTTGAAGACTGACTGTGACTATACCAATTACCACGTACCTTTTCTTTTTGAGTTATACGACTGACAATAGCTTTTGGAAAATCAAACAGAAATACTCAGCAAGGGCATAATTTCACACTCACTCAAGTATGAGGAGCGCAGAAACAATTCCTGAATTAGAGTAACTTGAAAGGAAGAGAAGAGCTCACTTTCCTTCAGTTCTGTCGAGTCAGAACTATTGAAAAGGTGCTGGGAATAGGCTTTAGGTATAATATCATATCTGAATAGTGTTCAGAAGAATATCAAGATTAGATAAAATTTCCCACACAGTGAAGTGATGTAAAAATTGACTCAAATATACGTGGTTTAAATTATTACTTAAATAGCAATAACCAGAAGACTTCATTTCATCACTCTTTTTACATAGCTAATTCTTTTTTTTTTTGTACATAGCTAATTCTTGTTTGCTTGCTATATAACACCAATTCATATGCCTCACAGCTCACAGAGAGATTCAAAGGTACACCCAATCATTAAATACAAGTAATAAGACCATGCTATTGTTTATTAAGCATTTTCATTTTCTTGTTTGATAGTCAAGAAAATTCTAAGTATCATTTTTACCATCTTGTAATTTCTCTGAGAAAACTGGGACTCAAAGAGATCACTTAACCTGCTCAATCAACACCACATAACAAATGAATGGTAGCTAGGAACAAAATTTGTCTCTCTCTATATTTTTAACTCTAAGTTTTTCACTCAGATTTCTTTTATTTTTTTTTTTAATATATTGGGGTTAGTTGCTAGGTTTCTTTTCCTTTAAGTTTTGTTCCTTTTCTTAAACATGATAATACCTGTACAACTTTGAGTACCAGTTAAACATGACTCTTCTTAGATTAACTTCATTTTTTAACTTTTTATTTCATATTGAAGTATTAACTTTGAAACTATATGCAGTAGAGAATGATATGTTTGTTATTTATCTATTGAAACTATGAAGAAGCACATTTTCGAAGTCGCTGAGAGTTAAACCATTTCCAATTCAGTTATTTTTTTCCAGAGTTATTTCAGATTTTTTTAATCCATAATATAAACAGATATTTACATAGTTTTTTAACAACAAAAACAAACTTATGAATTCTTAAAACAATTCTTTTTCCACATGCTTCATTCTTTGGAGGGGCTATGTAAATATCTTAAAGTCTATGGAGGGGCTATGTAAATATCTTAAGGTCTCATCTCAAAATTCTGGGTCTCTAATTCTATGTGCTTCCATAATAGCCAAAAAATTTTTAGCTACCATAAATTGCATGCTAGCAATGTTCTAGAGATTGTTATTAGCACTTTGAAAACTGAATCTCCATCAACGTTCATATCAGAAAAGTGAAATGTATTGCTATTCCTGTTTCACAGATATAGAATTAAGGCTTTAGAGAGTTTTTGCAACTTTCTCAAGGTCAAGCATCTAGTAAATGGACAAGATTTGAATCTAAATTTGATTGACTCCCAAATCCAGGCACTTAACCACTGTGCTATACCTTCTTCCTAGAAGTGTTAGTAGAGATATAAAAAACACAAAGAATATCTCTGTTCTCCAGTATTTTAGTAAGACAATGACAATCAAGAATTACTTCCTGTGAATATAATTCATAATAAGAAGTCAGGAGTCATATCCAGAAGCTACAACTCCCCAGAGCTACCATTAGGTTTTGGACTCCCACTTATACTGAGTTCATCCATCTAAGCAGTTCTTGGGCAGTGAGCTCAGTGTACTATGGAGTATTAGCTCTGTTAATTGTCCAGCTTTTTCAATGACACCTATTTTGAAGATTTTATTCAGTGATACATCTCTACCTGTCCACTCTGTCAATTAATTCTAGAATACATTGGGCTAGGGTAGAAATTTCCGGCTACATTCTTTGTGGTTGTACAGATGTGTGTAAGAGAAGGCATCATTCTTCTAGCTCAGTATCTAAAAATAGGGATGAGGTGGTAAGCATGCAACAGAGCAATGATCCAGCCAAGAACAGCTAAAAGATCTAAACAAAATATAAAAGTCACTCCCAAAATCTGCTTAAAGGCATCTGAGAGCTGATGAAGCAATGAGGACAAGAAAAACCAAGATACCAGATTGGAGAGAATTGTGGAAAGGTTAGCTATACTATATT
This sequence comes from Physeter macrocephalus, assembly GCF_002837175.3. Taxonomy (NCBI): domain Eukaryota; kingdom Metazoa; phylum Chordata; class Mammalia; order Artiodactyla; family Physeteridae; genus Physeter; species Physeter macrocephalus. The sequence continues at coordinate 94,095,539 of NC_041219.1, forward strand.
TTCTCTGGAGACATTAACTGATTCTGTGTGCAAGGCAAGAGGAGGAGGATCTGGGGTTTTCCTGGGCAGAGGACAGTCTCAGTGGGTTAGAGGGGCAACATTTGAAATTTAAGAAGCCAAGATTCTTGTGAGAAAAGAGAGGCCCAGAAGAGAGCATGATACACAGTTGGTTGCCCTTTCAAGACATTTACCAAATTATGAACTTGAACACTGGGGATGCTGAGAGACTAAGCAGAAAGTCTCTGTAAAGTATAGCAGAGGTTTGGCAACTTCCCCATGCTGAGGAAACTATTATAGTTCAGAGCCTGCTAGAGAGAATGGCCCAAGATATACAGGAGTATGGCAGGATAGAGAAAACCAGAGATGGATGGGTCCTTGATGAAACTGTAAATCAGTCCTTATCCAGTCCATTCCATGACTGAATTAAAGTGATCAGCTTCTATTCTTTCCAGCTAACAGAGGAAAGCGTGAACCTTTTCAGGAAGAATAAAGTATCATCTAGATCCTCTATACATTTTTATGTATAAAATCCATCATTCATTCAAAAATTACTAGGATGTTAAGAAACAGGTTTCCATCACTGAAAACCATGAGAGAAGACAAAAGCTAAAACTAGATAATAAGCTCCAGGAGGACTGGGAGTTATTTTAGCTAATTTTTTTCACTGTTAATTCCCCAGAACCTAGAGCACTGCCTGAAAACAGTAAGTGATCAATAAACATCTGCTTAATGTATGAATTAACAAAGTGACCCAAGTTATTCGTATTTATTGATATATTACATAGGTAAACCTATGTATATTAAACCCTAGAAACAGCAATAAAATAAGATTGAATTATGAAGAACTTTACCACAGAGAAAACCATTAAATATGCTTTTAAATTGTTTTGTGTTTCAACTTCTCCAACTACATTTGCATTTCCTTGATTGCAGAATAACTGTCCTGTATTCATCTAGAAAGATATGTGAGCAAAAAATAGGGGAATGTCCCTCCTCTGTGGCTGTGAGCACATGGTGAGTACTGGCCATGATAATGCAGGGGAGATGGCACAGAGAATTTATGAATTAATTAATATATTTAAAAGTGAAGAGTGATATATAAAATTTAGTAGTTATTCTAGACATTTCTCCAAGGAAGACATACAGATGACCAACAGGCACATGAAAAGATGCTCAACATTGCTAATTATTAGAGAAATGCAAATCGAAACTACAATGAGGTATCACCTCACACCAGTCAGAATGGCCATCATCAAAAAGTCTACAAATAATAAATGCTGGAGGGGGTGTAGAGAAGAGGGAACCCTCCTACACTGTTGGTGGTAATGTAAATTGATACAGCCACTATGGAGAACAGTATGGAGGTTCCTTATAAAACTAAAACTAGAGCTACAATATAATGCAGCAATCCCACTCCTGGGCATATATCCAGAGAAAAACATGGTTCGAAAGGATACATCCACCCCAATGTTCACTGAAGTGCTATTTACAATAGCGAAGACATGGAAGCAACTTAAATGTCCTAAATGGATAAAGATGTATATGTATGTATATATATATATATATATATATATATATATATATATATATATATACACACACACACAATGGAATACTACTCAACCATTAAAGAGAATGAAATAATGCCATTTGCAGCAACATGGATGGACCTGGAGATAATCATGCTAAGTAAGTCAGAGAAAGACAAATATAATAGGACATTGCTTATATGCAGAATCTAAAAAAATTGATACAAATGAACTTATTTACAAAACAGAAACAGACTCACAGACATAGAAAACAAACTTATGGTTACCAAAGGGGAAAGGTGGTGGGGGGATAAATTGGGAGTTTGGGATTAACATATACACACTACTATATTTAAAATAGATAACCAACAGGAGAGATAAATGTATATGTATAACTGAATCACTTTGCTGTACACCTGAAACTAACACAATATTGTAAATCAACTACAGTCCCACATAAAATAAAATTTTTTTAAAAAAAGATACATTGTACCAAAAAAATTTAGTAGTTATTCTTAATTTTGCTGTTTTGGACAAATGTAAAGAAGAATTACAAATATGCAGACCTGCCATAAAGACTTTCAACCACTAGTTCACTGATTTGCACATTCATTAACATTTAACAATACTTCCTGCTCAGGTTGTAAAGGACAGAGTGTGCATATATTTATACCAGCAATTTTGGCCAGTTTGAATATCACATTAGAGTCTGAAAATGTGAAGTTGTGGAGTTTATATACACAAGAGTTTAAATTTTATTTGCTAGGAGGCACGGTTAAAGTTTTAGTTTCGTTCAGAGTTTTAGCTAATTATTTCAACTCTTCATACATCTTTTGTTTGTTTTGCTTTGAGCTTTAGCTGGCTTTCTATGCTTAGATCTAGAAAAGCTTGCAGTCTTACCAGCCTTCCATGTAAGTATTTATTGTTGATATTTTGTTTAAAGATTCTAAACGAATTTCTTTTCAAGCTACAACTTCAGTTTGTTTTTCTTGAGATTTCAAGCTTAACTGTCAAATCCATAACATATGTGTGTAAACGTCAACAGGATCTTAGAAAGGTTCATAATTATCATAACAACCTGAAAACATGAGCTACTAAGCCTACTGTACCTAGTGAAACCTATGTGCTAAATGGCCATAAACTAAACAGACTCTAACATGGGCTAAATAGTCGATGAAATGATAATATAATGAATTGGCCCTTACAGGTGAGAGTCTTGAGCACTAGAAACCAAGACTCCAGATCACTTCAGTCTATTACTTATATGTAAGTAGATGCAGTTAATGCCAGGTGATTTAGGAGCTGAATCTCTAAAAGTTTAACAGGAGGCAGTAAATATAGATCATCAAACCAGTATGGATTCATGCTTCACTTAAGACCCATCTGTGGCCAGCTGGATTCATAATGTCACAGCTGTCTCTCTCAGCCATGTTCGGGCAACATAAACAAGATTGGGGGCTTCATACACAAGTAAATCATGGACAAGAAGTTGACTTACCTGTATTAAACACAATGAAACTCAAGCAAAAACTTTAAATGTTCTTAAGGCTTGAGGTGAAAATCTGTCACTATAAAATGCCAGAAATTAAACCTAGATTTATTATATTAACGTTTCTCAATCTTTTCACTTGTAATGAAATGATTAATAGCCTTTAATCCAGTCACTTGTTCAACTGTTATCCAAATAAACACATTTTAGTATTTCTGCTCAAAATAGCTAGTTTTTGACTATTGAAAGACTCTGATAGAGCTCAATACATGTGTATGGAACTTCTAGGCAAGACCTAGGGTATGAAGTACAGAGCAAGATCCATTAGAAGGTGACAAATGTCACAGACAATTGTTAGAAGGAAGCTGGAGTGATCAAAATTGCATCTGGACCCAAAAATGCTTACAGATAAAATACCAACGCAAATTCCCCAACTTTAGTCATTCATTCTCTCTAACTTCTATAAAGAAGACATATATAAGACTATAGATGGAGTTTTCATTGGACAAATCCATCCTGATTGTTAACACATACACACATCAACTCTTCCTTTCATTTTTGTCTTGCTTAAGCCCATTCAATGAAATTCGTTTGTAGTAGATACAGAAACCTTACTATAACATCAATTCCTCCCTGTCTTTTACCCTCAACATTTGGTTAACCACTGAGGTTACTTCTGAAAGGGCCTCAAGTCTATGCTGTTTTTCTGTTATCACCACTACCAATGTCTTAACTCTATTCATAACCATCTCTAACCTGAATTACACAATAACCTCCTATTGCCCTGTGATTATCTTCACTTCACTATAGATTCTTTATTGCCACTATGGTAACTTCTGGAGAATTAATATGGTGTACTAGAAGAGCAAGAGTCCTGGAATCAGAAAGTATTAGGTTTGCAAACCACCTCCCCACTTTATGACCTGGGACAAATGATTAACTTGATAATCATCCATTCCCTTATCTGTAGAATGGGGATAAAAATAACTTCCCTTCACAGGGTTTCTTGAGGATTACATGAAATAAAGAATATAGAGCGTCTAGCACAACTATTTCATAATAGGTATGAAAAAAAAAAGTTAGATCTCTGATATACGGGCTCACATTTCCAAAATGATGTAGTCGTTCCCAAAAAGCAAAGCATGGATAAGAAGATCCTTCACTCTCTCCAAGCTATCTTATTTTTCAGATTCATATTTCATCTCACAGTCTCCTTTTTTCAGGCCCTCTTCCCCACCATGAAACCAATCTCACCAACTATCCCACCATTCTATGACGTACCTTAGCATCTTTGCATGCAGAGCTCCCATTGTCTGGAATGCCATACCTTTCTTCTGGACTAAGATTACTAACTAAGCCTGTCCACTGAGAAATCGACTGCTATTATTCCTATAAGTCACCCCTTCCCCGGTGTTACTGTAACACTTTGAATATAACTTCTATGTTAAACAAATTTCCCAAAGTCTTCCAATGATTGTCTCACATTGCCCCTTTTTACCACAAGACTTAGTTCATCAAGTGTAAAGAAAATATTTCATCTAGGCAGCTGAAAATTTTTGTTCGTTGCATAGTATGATTTAGGAATACAAAAATACTTAACTGAATGAAGCAATGAATTAATGAATTAATATAAAAAGATTATTTAGATCATCTGACACCAGGGCCAACTAGGAAGAGAATAAAAGGATAAAGATAAAAACAAGGATTCGCAATATAAGAAAAACTAAAAGAAAACCACAGATGAGTTGTGGGCCATGTAATTAATTATGATGTTCTAACAAAGTTAGAATAGAATATCACTCTATCATTTTTATACCTCTTCTGGAATAAAAAAACTAGAGGGTAGGATATAATCAAATCAAAATAAAGAACCCATCTTTGACTTTCTGCAATCACACACTGGAAATTTATTTAATTTAAATATAAGTTAGTTGGCTAATAATGAAAAAAGTGAAATATTGTAAAATCTCTGCATGGTATCTACTGAATCTTATTGTTTTAAAACAATCCTTATAAATGAGGCTAGATATCAATCTATAACTTCATGCACCAATTTGCTGGCACAAACAGTGAAAGAGCTATATAGCAAAATACATTTATTTCATCCATGTGAAAAAAGAAAGAAAATTTATTTCAACACCCTTCAAATGTATACTGCCAAATTACATTTATATTTTGTCCTATAAAATAAATGGTGAAGATAACTGCCAAGGAGCAGGATAAAGAAAAGAGAATGAAAAGAATTGAGGACAGTCTCAGAGACCTCTGGGACAACATGAAATGCACCAACATTTGAATTTAGGGGTCCCAGAAGAAGAAGAGAAAGAGAAAGGATTTGAGAAAATATGTGAAGAGATCATAGTTGAAAACTTCCCTAAATTCCCTAACATGGGAAAGGAAATATCCACCCAAGTCCAAGAAGCACAGAGAATCCCATACAGGATAAACCCTAGGAGAAGCACACCAAGACAGATTTTAATCAAACCAACAAAAATTAAATTCAGACAAAAAATATTAAAAGCAGCAAGGGAAAAGCAACAAATAACATAAAAGGGAATCCCCATTAGGTTATCAGCTGATTTCTCAGCAGAAACTCATCAGGCCAGAAGGGAGTGGTAGGATATATTTAAAGTGATGAAAGGGAAAAAACTACAAACAAGGTTATTCTACCCAGGAAGGATCTCATTCAGATTCAACAGAGAAATCAAAAGCTTTACAGATAAGCAAAAGTTAAGAGAATTCAGCACCGCCAAACCAGCTTTACAACAAATACTAAAGGAACTTCTCTAGGCTGGAAAAACAAGAGAAGAAAAATATCCACAAAAACAAACCCAAAACAATTAAGAAAATGGTCATAGGAACATACGTATCGATAATTACCTTAAATGTAAATGGATTAAATGTTCCAACCAAAAGACACAGACTGGCTGAATGGGTCCAAAAACAAGACCGGTATATATGCTGTCTACACGAGACCCACTTCAGACCTAGGGACACATACAGACTGAAAGTGAGGGGATAGAAAAAGATATTTCATGCAAATGTAAACCAAAATAAAGCTGGAGTAGCAAAACTCATATCAGATGAAATAGACCTTAAAATAAAGACTGTTACAAGAGAAAAGGAAGGACACTACATAATGATCAAGGGATCAATCCAAGAAGAAGATACAACAATTGTAAATATTTATGTGCCCAACATAGGAGCACCTCAATATATAAGGCAAATGTTAACAGCCATGAAAGGGGAAATCGTAACACAATAATAGTGGGGGACTTTAACACCTCACACCAATGGACGGATCATCCAGACAGAAAATTAATAAGGAAACACAAGCTTTAAATGACACAATAGATCAGATAGATTTAATTGATATTTATAGGACATTCCATCTGAAAACAGCAGATTACACTTTCTTCTCAAGTGTTCACGGGACATTCTCCAGGATAGCTCACAACATTCTCCATGATAGGTCACATCTTGGGTCACAAATCAAGCCTTGGTAAATTTAAGAAAATTGAAATCATATCAAGCATCTTTTCCGACCACAATGTTATGAGATTAGAAATAAATTACAGGGGAAAAAATGTAAAAAACACAAACACATGGAGGCTAAACAATATGTTACTAAATAACCAAGAGATCACTGAAGAAATCAGAGAAAATAAAAAAATACCTAGAGACAAATGACAATGAAAACACGAAAAAGACGGAATTTTACAGCAATACAATCCTACCTCAAGAAACAAGAAAAATCTCAAAGAAACAATCTAACCTTACACCTCAAGGAACTAGAGAAAGAAGAACAAACAAAACCCAACGTTACTCAAGTGTTCACGGAACATTCTCCAGGATAGCTCACAACATTCTCCATGATAGGTCACATCTTGGGTCACAAATCAAGCCTTGGTAAATTTAAGAAAATTGAAATCATATCAAGCATCTTTTCCGACCACAATGTTATGAGATTAGAAATAAATTACAGGGGAAAAAATGTAAAAAACACAAACACATGGAGGCTAAACAATATGTTACTAAATAACCAAGAGATCACTGAAGAAATCAGAGAAAATAAAAAAATACCTAGAGACAAATGACAATGAAAACACGAAAAAGACGGAATTTTACAGCAATACAATCCTACCTCAAGAAACAAGAAAAATCTCAAAGAAACAATCTAACCTTACACCTCAAGGAACTAGAGAAAGAAGAACAAACAAAACCCAACGTTA
>NC_041219.1:94102825-94122909 GCF_002837175.3 Physeter macrocephalus
AGAAACAAAGAAAACAATAGCAAAGAGCAATAAAACTAAAGACTGGTTCTTTAAGAAGATAAACAAAATTGATAAACATTTAGCCAGTCTCATCAAGAAACAGAGGGAGAGGACTCAAGTCAATAAAATTAGAAATGAAAAAAGAGAAGTTAAAATACTAGCATACAGACTCCAACAACACATTAAAAGGATCATAAACCATGATCAAGTGGGATTTATCCCAGGGATGCAAGGATTCTTCAATATATGCAAATCAATCAATGTGATTCACCATATTAACAAATTGAAGAACAAACACCATATGATCATCTCAACAGATGCAGAAAGAGCTTTTGACAAAATTCCACACCAATTTATGATCAAAACTCTCCAGAAAGTGGGCATAGAGGGAACCTACCTCCATACGGGGGCGCGAACCCGGTTCCCCTGCATCGGCAGGCGGATGCGCAACCACTGCGCCACCAGGGAAGCCCCCAAACGTCATTCTTAATGGTGAAAAACTGAAACCATTTCCTCTAAGATCAGGAACAGACAAGACAAGGATGTCCACTCTCGCCACTATTATTCAAAATAGTTTTGGAAGGCAATCAGAGAAGGAAAAAAAATAAAAGGAATATAGATTGGAAAAGAAGAAGTAAAACTGTCACTGTTTGCAGAGGACATGACACTATACATAGAAAATCCTAAAGATGCTACCAAGATCAGAAAGAGAAATTATGGAAACACTCCCATTTATGATCACAACAAAAAGAATAAATACCTAGGCATAAACTTACCAAAGGAGGCAAAAACTTGTACTCAGAAAACTATAAAACACTGATGAAAGAAATCAAAGATGACACAAATAGATGGAGAGATCTACCATGTTCTTGGATTGGAAGAATCAGTATTGTGAAAATGACTATACTACACAAAGCAGTATAAATTTTTTGCAAAGCAGATTGAGAAACAGTGATGTTTCAACTTTTTCTGTTGTATGAAATCCTTCTGGGGATATTAAGGAAGGAACTAAATTCTGCCTCTGAACCTCAACAATACTCAGGGACTGAAGGTTCAGTATTTCTGGTTGTGAGGGAGAGGAAAGATGGAACTTAAAACAGGAGTTGGAAATCCTGCATGATGAGTAGTTTATGTACTCTCTTCCAGCCAATAAAACCAGAAAATGACTTTTGTCCCACAATCTAAGATGAGCATTTGCTACCTGGAGAAATTTAAGCAGAGAGTTAGACACCTTAATGAGAAGAAAAGCTATAAAAATACAACTTTTTATATTAAATGAGTCCCATTACCTAAGTACTGTTTATATGGGTTGAAGACAGAAGTTTCATCTCAAAGAAAACTGACCAGCTCTGCTCTCACCAAAAAACTCATTAACAATTGAAGATCACCCAGTGAAATAAGCAAATTCCCATCGACCACAATCCCCCTCCATACAAGTCTTACTGGTCACAAGCCTTTTTATGCACAGAGACTTTCCAACCATCTTTTACAGCCCACTATTGAAAATGAGCTCACTTCATACACTACCATGTATTTGAGGTAAATTTCTAACAAGAAAGAAAAGCTCAAAACTAAACAAAAATGAGGTACTCACTCAGAGGAAATAGACAATACAGAGAGCAGAGAAAAAAGTGTCCAGAGAGAATAAAGATATTTTTCAGACATGCAAATTTGAAATTCAATTATATGCTGTCTATAAAAAAATACAACTAAAACTAACACTACATGAGAGTTGAAAGTAGAATAGTAAAAAAAGGTTTAAAAGATATCATGCAAACAATAACAAGAAGAAATGTGGTATAGCTATAATAATATCAATCAAGGCAAAATGTATTATTATAAATTGAGAGAACCTTACTAGTGACAAAAGATTCAACCCATCAGGAAGATATAAGGTACCACCAAAATATAGGAATTAAAGTAAATTTATAGTGGTAAGAAAAAATAGACAAATTCACATAGAAAATGTATAAGATATCAACATATTTCTCTCAATAACCAATGAAACAAGCAGACAAAAATATCAGTGAGGACATAAAGGATTTGAATAAGATGATTAGCAAACTCTCTAATGTGTGTGTGTATATATATATATATATATATATAGACTCACCCCATATGTACAGAATACACATCCTTTTCTGCAACAGAGAACATTTAGACATCTTGAAAATAAACAAGGCTATAAAGTAAGTCTCAAAAATTTTTAAATGACTGAATTATATAAAGGATATTCTTTGACCATAATGTAACTAGACTATAAATCAATAATAAAAAGATAACTTGACAATCCCCCCAGATCTTTGGAAACGAAGAAATACACTTCAAGTAATATGTGAGTCAAAATTGAAATCTCAGTGGGACAGAGAAAATATTTTGAACTGGATAGTAATAAAAATATTGTTAGATATACCTAAAATCATGCTTAAACTTTCCATTTTAAACAAATATATTTTATAAAGAACAAACGCTAAAAATTAATGAATTAAGAATCTTTCTTAAGAAATTAAAGAAGTAGCAAAATCCACCCAAAAAGATAAAAATAATAAAAAGTTTTAAAAATAAAATTTAATTAAACAAGTAGGAAGAAAAAATGGAACTATACAATAGAGAGGATGAACAAATTTGGTTCTGTGAAGACATAAAATTGATCATTCTCTAGGAAGACTGATCAAAATATAAACAGAGACGGTACAAGTAACAATTTCTGACAAATAACCATGTCAGAAATGAAAAAGGGGAATCACTGCAGATCCTGCAGAGATTAAACAAATAATAAGCATGCATTTGATGAAATTTAGATGAAATCAACACATGTCTAGAAAAACATTTACAAATTACCAAAATGTACATAGGAACCAAAAAAGAATTTAAAACATAGATCTATTCACAAACTTGAATTTATAATTAGAAACTTCTCCACAGGAAAGTTCCAGGCCCAGATGTGCACAAGGGCCAAAGAGAAATGTGCAGGAATGTTTATAGCATCATTATTTGTAATAGCCTGAAAGTGGAAACAGCCAGAATGTCTAGCAACAGAAGAATGGATAAATATATCATGGCACAGCCATACAATGGAGACGATTCAACAATGAAAGTGAACAAATTACTATTATACAAAGCCTGTATGGAGCTCAGAGACTTACATAAAAGAAGCCAGACAAAAATAAAAGAGAACATATTGTATAATTATAAGTATATTAAGCTCAGAAACAGGCAAAACTAAACTACAGTGATTAGGAAAGTATTATAGGTGGTAAAACTACAAAAAAAAGCAAGAAAGCATAGAGCATAAAAGTGAAATAGGGGTTACTTTGGAGAAAGAGAGCTTTATTATAAGGAAAGACAGCCAGAGGGTTTCTGGGGTGCTGGCAATGTTTTGTTCATTTGTTTGTTTAATACAGATGGTAATAACACGGGTAACATGGGTGTTCACTTAAAAATATTTGATAATAATTCACTTTGCAATAATTAAACTGTATATACGTGTTCTATGTGCTTTTGTATAGGTATGTTATTTCCATATTTTCAAAAAACTTACCAAAAAGAAAGTACTTATTATTATAGAAAATATTAAGAAATGGTAGCTATTACTGTCACCTAATAGGAGAAACACTGGGGTCGCAAAAGGCCAACACAGCTTTTGGGAGAAAATTATTTTTAGGTTGGATTGGAGGGTACCACAAAGGGACGTAGAGGAGCAAGAGAGCTTCCTGAAGGGTGAGCAAGCCTGCTGTAAGGGAACAGTGCAATTAGTGAAGGATCCTGGCTAAAGCAAGCACAGTATAAAAGAAAAATGAAAGATGAAGCTGAAAACCAATTATGTAGGCAAGGTTACTGAGTACCCACAAGGTAATTTAGCTCCTGTTTCAGAGCCTGTGGACAATTCACATTTGGAATTTAGATTGCTTGAGTTTCTTCCATAAGGCGCTGCATTTTAAACATCTTTCTGCTTGCTAACTAACCATGCTTCTTGGTATCTCTTAATGGAAAAGAGGTGATATCGCCTTATCAAATGCAAGAACTACCAGTTTGACATCCGTAATGCCTGATAAGGTAGAGATTAAATCAAGTGCCGTTTGAAAGACCCATAAAAATGTATATCTGCTTCATTGATTTCAAGGGGTGAAGCAGAAAGTCACCTAGAAGCACTTGTTCCCTCGGTTCCCGGAAGAATCACTTGGCTAATTTCCCAGGAGCTCCATGCTGGGGAAGTGGAATGGGCAAGGGTTTATTCAACCTCTGAGACTCTGGCAACGCTCTCCAAGATCCCTGACATGCGGAGACAGTCACAGGGGGGAAAATGGGTCCATCTACTCCTCAAGAGGGGAGGTACAGAGGCTTGTGGAGGACGTGACTGCAGCCCAGTGGCAGGAAAGAATCATGAGGCCTCCTCAAACAAAAACCGTAAGCAAAGTGGTGGCCAAGCTGCTGACTCAGGGGCAGGGATGGGAGAGCTGATTTCAGCAACCGTGTGACTGATGAGAGCTCTTCTGAACCCGGTCATTCTGAGGTGAGGGATACGCTCACGGCCAAGGTTGGGTCTGGGCCAGGGAGGGCACCAAGGCTGAGTGGACAGGAGTGTGTGTAACTATGCAGGTGCAAGCTTCAAAAGTCACACTATATGGCAGCAAGATACATGGACAGTAGGAGAATAATCAATAGCTTCCTCTATGGCTCATACTTGAAAAAGACCCCAGTGACCCCACATTGGACTAGGTAAGGCACTGAATATAAGGTCAATTGAGTAGGTAAAACTTCAAAAGGGAGACTGGACTCCTTGCTAATGAATGCAGGCAGAGTCTCAAGTCATCAATTTGATAGGCTAAAATAAATCAGGCCACCAACATATGATGCCAGATATTTCTGCACAATCAGCTTAAATCTGCTTGGTGTATATATCATCCTCCACAAACACTGAAAGCAGAGGCCTTGGGTAGGAATTAAAGGTTTGTTTGCCTGGAGATTTCTCTTCAGGCACCTCAGATACAAGGGGCATATCCAACCCTAAAAGAATAGCCACTTAAGACACCTCCCAGTCTGCAATTTAACTTGAAAGGGTCACCTATTTATTCATTCTTTCAACAATATTGACTGAACACCTCCCATATGGCTGGAACTGTACGAGGTGCTGGGAATACAAAGATGAACAAGATGTAGTCATTACCATTTAGCAAATGAAAAAAGATGTGCAAATAAACCAACAGTGCCCTACGTGGAAAATGCTGTACACCAGGGGAGAGGTAGAGATGAGAGATTCCCAGTTCTTTTGACGTGAAGGAGAGGGGCCCAGGGAAGAGCAGGCTTCAAGAGGAGGGACAGAGGAAGGAAAATGCGTTTGAAGTAGAACGAAACAGACATACAAACGTAAAGAGGGTTGAAAGCAGCAAGCATGTTAAAGGGAGCAGCAGGGGCAGTTCAGGGCTGCTGTCCAGATGCGCAGTGAGACAGGAAGGGAGGCCAGGAAGCCAGGGCTGCATCACTGAAGGCTTTGCAGAGCCTTCACAAAGTCTGTTTTTTTTAAATACTCACTGATATGGGAACATCAGAACAATAAGCCCCACTCAACTACCCCAACATCTACCTGAATATTATCGACTTCATGTCTTTAAAATGCTTTCCATTTAGGAAACTGTTATCAGTCAGGGTACTCCAGAGAAACAGACCAGTAGGAGATAGATAGATAGATAGATAGATAGATAGATAGATAGATAGATAGATAGATAGACAGATAGATAGATAGATATACAGACAGATATAGAAAGATGGGCACAAGTACATACACACGCACACACATTCACATAAGCAAAAAGATTTCTTTCAAGGAATTAGCTTATGCAGTCGTGGAGCCTGGCAAGCCTGAGATCTGCAGGGCAGGCCAGCAGGTTGGAACTTCTTGGGTAGGAGGTGATGCTGCAATCATCAGGAAGGATTTCTTCTTTTCCTGGGAATCCTGTTTTTGCTCTTAAGGCATTTCTACTGACTGGATGAGGTCCCCCACGTTATGGAGAGTAAGCTCTTTTACTTCAACTCAACTGATTGCAGATGTTCACCATATCTACAAAAGACCTTTACAGCAATACCGAGATTAGTGTTGGATTCAACAGCTGGGTACTAGAGCTTAGCTAAGTTGACACACAAAACAAACCAGCACAGAAGTCATATTCCCAATTTACGTTTAAAGATACACTTGTTTTTACATCCAAAAACTACAACTCCCATCAACACCTGCTACAACATTTTTAAATTCCTATGATTGTAATTTTGGAATTCACAGAAGTCCTGTAACGTTGCCTCCACTTTCCCCAATACACGTACACACAAAATACACAAATAGTACCTCATCAAATAGAGATGATGTTTCTCACCAATACTCTGAGAAATCCATACTCATTTAGTCACACCTTAATATTTTATCATTCAAACTGTGAAATTTCACAGTATTTCTGAAATTGTAATTCAATTTCTATGAACGCATACCTGCACCTTAATCTGTAATGAGTTATGTTTTGCTGTTTCAGCACAAGACTCTGTAAGCTCTTTTCCTTCTAGCCCCTTTCTGAGGTTCTTACACTAAAATTATTTTTGCTTCAAGCATCAACTTTTTACTCTTCTGTTTGCAGCTACATGGCAACAGGTAAATTATGTACATTCATGTCCAACATAAAAAGCATTCTTTTGAAACCCCAAGGTACTCACTTTTAGTTCCTCTTGAACATAGAGGTTGTGGTGATATTAGTCATTTTTATTATGGCCTATTTTGTTCATCAAAAATAGACTATCTGGGCTTCCCTGGTGGCGCAGTGGTTAAGAGTCTGCCTGCCAGTGCAGGGGACACGGGTTCGTGCCCCGGTCCGGGAAGATCCCACATGCCGCGGAGCGGCTAGGCCCGTGAGTCACAGCTACTGAGCTTGCGCGTCTGGAGCCTGTGCTCTGCAACGAGAGGCCGCGACAGTGAGAGGCCCGCGCACCGCGATGAAGAGTGGCCCCCGCTCGCTGCAACTGGAGAAAGCGCATGCACAGAAATGAAGACCCAACGCAGCCAGAAGAGTGGCCCCCGCTCGCCGCAACTGGAGAAAGCCCATGCACAGAAATGAAGACCCAACGCAGCCAAAAATAAATAAATAAATAAATAAAATTTATTAAAAAAAAATAGACTATGCTTTGAACACACTATCCGTTGTATATAATACAAGTAGCACTTTCTAGTAAGCAGTCATCAGCCTGTGAGAAACACCATAGAATGTTTAACAGCCTATGAAATCACTGGCAGCCAGAACCTTGAAAATCAGAAACTATTTTTGGAATCCTGAGAGTTGCAGGGCATTATATAAACCCAAGTAGAAGTATCTAACATAGTATCCAATGCTGCGGGTGTTTAGTGAGTGTATGTTAAATCTGAAGAGAAAGGGAGAGAAATTTCATCTTCTGGAGAAACACAACCTCTGATGGGTGAGGAAGGCCTGGAAGTTGATATCAAACCAAACTGAGTATTGTATACATTTATGCTCAGTTATTCAGGGAAAAGCATATATTCATTATAAATTTGAGGATCACTCATACTCAAAAATATACTTTTAGACATCTTTATAGAGTCCTTAAGTGACTCATTCCCTGTGAAACTGTGGGTTACAAGGCAGGAGAGGGTATGGGGACACACCTCTCAACCTCTTAACAATGGTTGCCATGTATGTGTCCCAACTGCAGAAACCAGGACGGGGCCTGAGCGATCCGAGTCTGAACTGGGATCCCAAATCTAGGCTTAGCAGATAACTAAGGCCTATTTAAAGATGCTCAGACAATTGAAAAAAACAAATCACCAGCTCCAGGGAGGTGATTTAATGGAAACATGGGCACCAAAGTAAAAAATCGGACCATGTCCGTAGGCAGGCACAAGGGAAGCTAGTAGCAACTACTGAGCTTAAAAGTAGGCCCTCTGGTTATACACATGGTTAGCTTTTTTTTTTTTTAACACCTTTATTGGAGGATAATTGCTTTACAATGGTGTGTTAGTTGCTGCTGTATAACAAAGTGAATCAGCTATATGTATACATATATCCCCATATCTCCTCCCTCTTGCGTCTCCCTCCCACCCTCCCTATTCCACCCCTCTAGGTGGTCACAGAGCACCAAGTTGATCTCCACATGGTTAGCTTTTTATCCAGCTCCTGGAGCTGGAGCAAGGGCATGGTAGGAGTGCTACCTACCAAATGAGCAGAAGATCAGGCCCAAGGGATGCCTCCAGGTGAATATCAGTATCAGAGCCTGGTGAAACTTACCTGATTTTTATAGGCCATGCATAAACACCCACATGTAAGGAAAACCAGGAAGATGGCACCTTTTACTTAACATTGCCTTGATAAAGTCATCAGTGGCTTTAGTTTGTCTAACAATCCACATGCAAATCAGCTGCCCTCAAAATTGAGAACAGAAGACAGCAACGAGGAAAATTATTACTTCTACTAATTGGAAGTTCTACTAATTTGAAGTATTTGTTGTCTATTTAACTAACTGTCCCTTTTTTCCCTCAACTTGTCTCTTCACAATATGGCTTTACCTGATCTGGGCACACACCTTCAAGGACATCAGGTAATACACGGCAGCTGTTCCGGCCCCCATCTTCTACCCTCCGCTTTGAGTTTTCCCTCTTCAAGCCTTCCAATCATCATTCTGTCGACTTTAAGCCTGACTCTTCCTCTCCACCCAGACTACAGCTACCTTAAAGAGTCTATCTGGATTTCATTTCCTCTCTTTCCAAGACACTGCTTCCCAGACTTCTCAGCTCCCCTCACCATGGTCCACAGGTGAGCTTGCCCTGCCCATCCTTCAGTCTTGATCCATGCTCAGCTCATTCTCAGTCCTGGTTACGTCTAGATTCACCTGAGGAACTTTTAAGAACGTCATTGCCTGGGCCCCTTCCCAAAAAAGCCTAACTTAAGCTGGTGTGGGCTTCAGACATCAGAATTTGTTTTTAATCTCCTGAGGATGCTAACACACAGCCTGACTCGAGAACCACTGCTGTAGCTAAGGCTTCTTTACACTGCTCCTGGGGGTCTGGAAGGCAATTTGGAGCAAGCATCATGGCCGCATTGAGCCACAAAGGGTCTCGGGAGTCATTACAAAGGACCATTGTAAAGCAGAATATGCCATAAGAAGCAGAATATATTCTAAGAATCATAAGCACCTTAAGAATGATAAGCACCAAAATGACACATTTAAGTACATTTGGGTAGATCAGGAATGATCAAAGCTGGGACTTATGAAAAGGAAACATTTACGGCCTCCTTACTTCCAACAGAGGACCCTCATTTAGTCATTAGACACTGTTCACCAGATTAACAGTCACTCTCATTCAGAAAAACCGTGACCATCCAGCCATCAGGAGACATCTAAACTCTGCTCTGCGTGCTCGAATTCTTTTAGCTGCCCAAATTCCCGATGCCAGCTCATGAAAAAATGATGGAAATATCAAAGAACAATCTGCTTCAGAATCATTGATTTGAAAGCACATAGCATATGATGACTTAATTATATCTTTGATGATTAACAAAACCAGAATTTATTTAAATTAGAGACCTTCTGGTTGAAATGAGCTGCAATCATGAAGGGATGTGCCTGACACACACTGCATTCAGAGTGTAGCATCAGAAGTACTATAACCCCACCCTAACTGCTCTTGTTCACTTTGGAGTCAGTTTCCCCGCAAAAAACCTATGGGTCATGAATTATGAGTAAAGATGGGCAGTTTAATATTACTTTAGTTTCTTTAGAAATTTGGGGAAAGTCTCTTTGCTAATGGCTGAGTTATATTCCCACAGTGATGCCTGAGAACAGGAAAAATAAAATGCAAGAATTGTGTTTTAAAACCATAGATGAAAATGAAACTACTTATGACAAAATAAAAATATAGCGAGTTTTGTCCAAAGGGTGTTATACGAATAAACTGTGACGTTTAAAGAAGTGAAAAAGTACTGATACCTGGAAAACGGAGGCTGAAAAAAATGCAGTGTATATTAATTTTAATAAAATGATATACTGCATAATACTTGAAGAGCTAAGAAGAAAAGAAAAAGTACTTCCTTTCACCAATTCCTACCAACATTTATGGATGAACAAAATAACATGGCGAACAATCTTTCTATTCCTCTCCTTCTCATACGCATAGTAATCTCCACCCATACTGAGTCCCCCTTGCTTTTCTATGTCTGTGAGATTTTGTACATTGCTGTTTCCTATGCCTGAAATATCTTCCTTTATCTTTTTCAGCAGTCGACCCTTGCTTATCTCTTGAAATAAAGCTCCAGTATCACTTTCTCTTCCTTGTCCTCTTCCCCTACCTTCTAAAGCTGAGTTGGGTTTTTCTGTCTTCTAAATCACAGCACTTTTTCCCTTGGCTAATCTAGGCACTTAATAAACTTTTGCTGGTTGAATAATTCTTAAAAAGAAACTTGGGTTATTATTCAATGAGAAAGGATCTGGTCTGAATATAAAATGTTATTATTTTTCATGAACATATGTCCCCTTTATTTTGTTGCTTTTCTTCTTTTAAAAAGTTTTCTTAATCATAAAGGTAAAAAAAGTTCACAATTAAAATAGAAAAAGCATTAAAAATTGAAGGGAATATGTCATCTGACATTCCATTATTCAGAACAACTACTACAATTTCCTCCAATATATTTTCTACATATTTTCTAAATAAAAGAATCAAGGTGTGAGTATGGACAAAATGTGGCAGAAGATTAGAGAGATGATAGATAACTAGATAGATAATAATTTATAAAAATAAATTATAAAATGATTATAAACAAGACAACTGATAATCAATACATCCCAATAAATCTATAACACAAACATATAGTCAGACATTTTACTGATAAGATCTTTTGACTCGAAGAAGCAGGAGGTACTTGAAAGGATCAAATAGTATCATTCTGACATATATCATGGTGAAGTGAACAGTAATGACTGACCACAAAGATAAAAGATAAAAACACAAACAGTTTGCATGCCCGCTATAGATGATATTAAAATGATGCTCTAAATTAAGTGGGAGGTTATTCCATAATTCTCTTGTTTTTCTCTCCCTCACTAGTCAAAAGCAAGACATAGCCTGGTTTTATCTCAAACCCTGATGACTTCAGGATCAGATATTGCATATTGTTCACCATTAGCCAATGCATTGGCAAACCCCAGCAGAGGAGCTCTGTCAAGAGTATGTCCAGGAGCCCCAGGACAGAGTGCGTAGACTTTGGGGAAAGAACCAGTTATGGTGCATTTGATTCAACTAATGGGTTATGAATAGTAAAAGGCATTGGGATAGACAGCTAAAGATCAAAAAGGACAATTGCAATGCTCTACAGAAAGTGCTGTAATTAAAAACAAAAAAAAATACACTATGGTTCAAGGAAAGGTTTGATGTAGAAATGGCATCAGAACTAGAATTTAATGAATGAGTCAATTTGGGGAAAGCAAGAGGGGTAGTGGGAATTTCAGGTGGAAGAAACAGTCTATGCAAGAATAACTAGGCAAGAGAAACCGTGATGCATTCAAGGAGCTCAAAGTACTCAGAAACTGAATCCCAAACTAAGGGTTAATTGATGAAGAGGATCAGAGTGATGAGCGACAAAGATGAAAATGCAGGCAGGAACAGATCTGGAAGAGGGAATTGTTCAAATTTAATCCTTAATGTAAAGGGGGCTTTCAATGATCATAGGTTTGTATGTCAAATGATTCAATTTGTGTTCTATTGATACTAAGCTGATAGCAGCATGGAGACTTGATCGATAGGGCCACAATGAGATGAAATTTGACCAGTTTGGAGGCCGCTGCAATGAGTCAGGTGGAAGATAGGGGCCTGACTAAGGAACCAGCAGCAGAGAGGAGAAGGTGGAGACACAGTCAAAGCTAATAAGGGACAGAATTTCCTCATTTGCAGGATGAGGATGGTAAGAGAAAGGATGGAGTTAAGAGTAACTTCTGTCTTTCTGCTTCAGCAACTGAGTGGGTAGTGATGCCATTCATCAAATCAGAAAATACAGGGAAAGAAGCAAATGTGAAGAATACATTCAGTTTTGGAAAAGCTGAGATTTATCTGCTGTGGAACACTAGAGACATGCTCAATAGGTAGCTGAATATACGAGTCTGTACTGGAATGCAGAGAAGGATGTAGAGCACTTAGGTAAGAGGCGGAGTTTGCACTTCGCTGTTATAAAAGTGGGTAAAGGGCTTCCCTCGTGGCGCAGTGGTTGAGAATCTGCCTACTAATGCAGGGGACACGGGTTCAAGCCCTGGTCTGGGAAGATCCCACATGCCGCGGAGCGGCTAGGCCCGTGAGCCCCAACTACTGAGCCTGCGCGTCTGGAGCCTGTGCTCCGCAACAAGAGAGGTCGCGATAGTGAGAGGGCCGCGCACTGCGATGAAGAGCGTCTCCTGCTTGCCACAACTAGAGAAAGCCCCCGCACAGAAACGAAGACCCAACACAGCAAAAATAAATAAATTAATTAATAATCTCCTACCCCCAACATCTAAAACAACAAAAAAAAACGTGGGTAAAATTCCATAAAGAGAAGAAAGGAACTAAGATCAGAATCCCAAGAACATCAACCTCAAAGGAATTGTAAGGAGAAAAAGAATCCACACTATTTAAAGAGAGGGCTGATACAGGAACAGGATCTGTCTAGAGAAAGAAAACATGAGGAGTATCATCGGAGTGAAATACAATAAGAAATTCAAGAAAATGGAATATAATAAGAAATTTTTTAAAGTGAAAATGACTGACAGTATGAAATGTTTAATTGAGGTGAAAAATTAAGAATTGAAATATAACTGTTAAATTTAACATTTAGATCACTGTTGATCTCAGCAAGAACATGCCAGGAGTTGAGTAGAGGTAAATATTAGAGTGCAGGGGGTCTGATCATATTTAGGAAGAAAGGAAATGGAGACAATGAGTACAGGCATTTATTTTAATTCCAAAAGCTTGCCTGTAAAGGGACAGAAAGACACACCGATAATTAGGCCACATAGGCTTAAGGAAAGAGAGAGACACAATTGTGTTTCTAATGGAGGGAACTGAATCAGAATGCACATTATCATGCATCATGGCTATTTTTGTACATGACTCGTTTTCTCTACTTAACTCTAAGTTGTTTGACTGCAAAAACACTAACTCAGGCATAGTAGTGGCTCAATAAATGTGACTTAATCAGGGAGTAAATGAACACAGCAATCAATCAGAAAAATATGAAGAATATAAGGAATATTATAAATGCAACCAGACTTAAAAATTATAGAAACAACCCAGTATCACACAATAAAACTGGAGCGGATCATGTACATCTGAGTTTTAGTTCATATGACACCAAAAATAAAAAGTTGCATGACTTTAGCAAAAAAAATACATAATATTTGGACTTCAGATACTTTTTCTGTACATTAGAAAGTTGATCAGGAATGACAGAAGCTTTAATTCATACGGAGTCTGATGGATTGGTCCTAACTGCCTGGCACAGTGTTATGAAGTCTAAGGTTCTGTCTTTACTCAAGGGAGTGGAGGGTTTTAAGGGATCAGCAATGTCTGCTATGGGTACAGAAAGAGGAGTGGGTAACACAAGTGCTACATTATTGACCAACCCTAAAATAGTTCATGTATCCAGCTCTGAAAGGTAAGAAAGATATGTGATTTATGGTCTTTTTCTGAAAACTCATTCAGAATAAAGTTTTAAACTCCTACAGTGAATTGAAGACTGGAGAGATGTTTTATCCATGGCTTGTTTCAGATTCTTTTTTATAAAAACCAAACTAGCATGGCTAGACTATCGAATCTCCATGTAGGAATCTGGGAGTAGCTTGTGATGCTCAGTGGATATTCTTTTATTAATCTCAGCAGACTGTTGTGACGGAGGTTAGCAGTAAATATGATTAGCCTCACTGACCAGATGGGGAAACAAAGCACAGAGAGAATAAATTACTTTTCATAGGCTACCGAGCAAACCAGAAGTAGACGTGAGAATGGTTTCTTTGGTCAAGCAGATCCAAGACCTGATTTAGGCATATGCTCAAGTATTCGAGAGCTGTACAGAGAAAGGTCCCCTTGAGGTTTGGACTCAGTACCCCTGAGTTATAACATTCACCCAATACTATACTAATAAACAGTCCTAAATGCAGAGGTGAGCCCACTACTTTGAGTTTCTATCTTGCCACAAAGTAGTATAATTTCCATAGCCGCTCATTTGCAAGCACCAGCAGCTACCTCATTCCTGCCTGCCATTAAGCAGAGACATAAGAAGGAAATACGCAAGTGAAAGTTGCCATTTTTCTTTAAAATAGAAACTTAACTAAATAATATGTTCCCTTTGGCACAAGTGATTAGTGGGACAAGTAAGGAGAAAGAGAAGATGAACTAGTCCTTTTAAATTCTATCTGGTGGATGCATTGATCGTAGTCCAACACATCTATGAACGAAGATTTAGTCTGTTTTAAAATGTTGAGAAGATTTTACTTATTTTACTAGAAAGTGTCAGAATGAAAAATAAACAGTCAAAGTTATAGACCCAAATAAACAAATACTGCAAGGGCCTATTTGGCCCCTAGAAGCCAGGTCAGACACTAATGGCCATGTTATTTTTTGCCATGTTATTAAATTGGTTCAGTGTAGGAAATGAACAACTTTTAGAAGCTCTATCCTACAATGATTGCATACCCTACCTCCAAAATATGAAGAAAAAATGTTTCATAGATACAATTCTGGCTATCTGTCCACAAAGAAAACAAGACTGTTTTATGAAATTCATTTTAATTTTAATATTAATATTTCTTCAGAGGGACTATGTGAATTGGGCAGAGGTTCGGAGAGTTTTTGAATTTCTAGTATCTTTTGAATTAAATTTTTTAAAATTTATTGTATTTCTTGTATTGTGAAGCTTTAGTTCCGGGGTTTGCTGGGTCACAATGAACCTGTGATAATGGACACTCGATTGTTCTCTTCAACTATGACATGAGAGTTAGTGAAAAAAAAAAAAAAAAAAAAGGAAAAAATTAAATTACCTTTTAACTTCTAAAGTGCTTAAGGGGAAAATCTAGTAAACACTTAATAAAAAAAGTCAAGGATGAGATATTGTCCCTGCTCAGAGAAAAGAAAAATGGTTGTATCAATTCAGCCATATGACTTCTCACATATAACATGAGCTTTAATATCTGTCACCTCATTGCCCTGTGAATTCCAGTAGCAGGTGCTGATCCATCAGCAGGTCAATTGATAAGATGCAAGCATCGGTTGCGTCCATGAAAAGCCAATCTCATAAAAAGATAAGGGGAATTCTGCCCCAAAGGCTGGAAATTAAAAAGGAATGAAAAGAATAGAAAAAATCATAGAGAAGAAATATGAGGTAATGTTAATGAGAGAAAGGCAAAGAAGAATGTCACCAGCATCAACAAACGAAAGGAGGGACGTCCACACATAAGTAGAAAGACACAACAGCTACAATCTACAAAATCCCAGGGTTAGAAATGGGACCTTCAAAGATATTGCTCAAAGGTGAGCAGGGCTCTGTGTTCCTCAGAGCAGTGATACGATTAATGTCCCTTCCCTTGGACTTCTAACATCAGGCAATGAAGGAACTTTACACTTCTCTGGTTAAATGCACTGTCCAGAAGTTATAGGAAAAAATCTTCTCAAAAGGAAGAGACAGGGAGTTTTGCTGAGGAAAGTATATGGCAGGAGGAAGAAGATCTCAGAAAATAACACTGTCAAAGAAAGTGATCATAAAAACTTTTCTGTCCTCAACTCATTACAGAAATAGAAATTTTCCTTTAACCCAAAATATCTGTAATGCCAACCAAAAAATACAATAAACTTGAGATAAGAAGAGGATAATAGCAGTGTTTGGACCATTTCTGAAAAACTTTTGCTTATACTGCATACTGGGGCTGGAGGATGGGGTAGAAATATTGGGGGGTGGAGGGAGAAAGAGGAGAGAACAAAGAGAAAGAAAAACAGAGAAAGAAACAGAAATAGAAAGGCAGAGAGACAGAAAGCCAGAGAGAGACATTCAGAGGGTTTGGATAGGGGCAAAAAGAGACAGACTTACTAGGGAAAAAGGACTTCACGAGATCCCCTAATTCAGGGGTCCCCAACCCCTGGGCCTGTTAGGAACCGGGCCACACAGCAGGAGGCAAGTGGCAGGCGAGCAAGCGAAGCTTCATCTATATTTACAGCCGCTCCCCATTGCTCATAATACCGCCTGAGCTCCGCTTCCTGTCAGCATTATGGTGAGTTGTATAGTTATTTCATTATATATTACACTGTAATAATAATACAAATAAAGTGCACAGTAAATGTAACGTGCTTGAATCATCCCGAAACCATCCCCCCTACCCAGGTCTGTGGAAAAATTGTCTTCCACGGTCCCTGGTGCCAAAAAGGTTGGGGACCACTGCCCTAATCCAGTTCTCTGCATTCAGGCCACTTCATACCTAAACTGGTTAGACAGAAGAAAATATATCTTTTTAGGTCTATAGATAAACAAATTTTTGGAGTTTCATGAATAAACAATTCTAGATAGCCAATCCCTTATCTGGGAAATATAAATTTCTTATGGCAAATATAAATCCTACATGCTTTGTTGTGTTTTCTTCTCTATATTAATAGAGGATGGTCTGAGTTTATCCTCTAGGAAATAATTTTTCACTCTTCTATCTCCCCTTAGGCTTTTTCTTCCCTTGGCTGAATAATTGCTCATTTACCTGTTTTCCATGGTTCTAATTTTCCAAACTTTTAATTATATTTATTGGTTTCCTGAGCATCCTCTACAAACCCTCCCGAGCCCACCTCAGAGTGATCTAATAACAGGAGCCACAATGAACATGTATAGATCATCATACAGTGCTTGTAGGAAATTCACCAGTTACACAGGCAGCATTTCCTTCAACCATCACAATCTCTTCTTAATACAGACATTGCAGTTACCCTTATTGTTATCGATGAGGAAAGGCATAAAGAGGTTAAAGGCGTTGGAGCCTCCCAGACCGGGAAGGGGACAGACACACGGGCAGGAGCAGTTCAGAGGTATCAGCCCCTGTTAGGGAGGAGGGAGAAGGGACATGAGGCAGGGATGGAGAAGGGAAGTCAGTCTCAGGGGGCCTGTGTGCCATGGTAAGGACTTTTGTTTTACCCACTGGGCAATGGATGTTTTCAGCAATCGAGTGGAGAATCAGGCTTGTTTTAAGGGGTGACTACTCTGACCACCATTTGTAGTGTGATCTGGAGCTGGTGGGGGAGGCTTGTGCCCAATAATCGGTGAGGATTTTGACAGTCTCTTGAAACAGACCAGGTGAGAGGTGATGAGTCCCAAACCAAGGCAAACGCTACAGAAATGGAAGATGTGGTCCCACATTCAGGGGCCGTTAAAGAACAGAAGCAGGAGAGCCCATGAAAGAGACTGAGAGCAAGCAGTCAAAGAAGCCAGAGGGGCGATAGGAAGAGTGGCACAGAGGCTGCCGAGAAGCTCCAGAACCGGCACTTGGTGGGTGGCCACGGTGACCCGCGGGGCTGCTTGTTCTGAGCAGTGAGAGCAGGAGACAAACTGCAGTGGGCTGAGAAGGAAATACTCCGAGACAGAAACTGTGCTATCTGGGAGCTTTATGGTGGTGGCAAGGGATAAGATAAATGTGAGGGAAACTGAAGGGGCAGAGGACTTTTGCTTTGGGAAAAGTTACAGACAGAAGAGAATAAGCAGAATATGAGCAAAGTATCATCAAGCATTATATTTCTAAGGATGAAAACACATCAGTATTTGGCAATGAGTGAGCCTTAGCTAAAAATAGAATGAATCTGGCACTAAATACTCCTACAATATGCAGTATCTAAGCATTAATATGTACATGAAATCTGAGATGATTAGGGTATTTAAATGGAATTTATTGGTCTCTGCATGTATAGATATTTTTATATATTCCAAACTCTCTTACTAGCACTGCCCATACGGAAAAAAATTAACCAGAGTTGCAAATACAAAGAATAAATCCCAATTCTAACGCTACTGGTCATTATATATCATTGCCCCACATATTAGTAGGTAATAGAATGCTAGTGATTCCCATCTGGCATGTTTATGAGGCATGAAATAACCCATGTTTTTTTGTTTTTTGCGGTACGCGGGCCTCTCACTGTTGTGGCCTCTCCCGTTGCGGAGCACAGTCTCCGGACGCGCAGGCTCAGCGGCCATGGCTCACGGGCCCAGCCGCTCGGTGGCATGTGGGATCTTCCCGGACCGCGGCACGAGCCCGTGTCCCCTGCATCGGCAGGCGGACTCTCAACCACTGCGCCACCAGGGAAGCCCAACCCATGTTTTTAGTTTTTAGCTTCAGCATTATTTTCAGTACACCACATAATATGAAAGTACGTAGCACCGTGTCCAGCCCATTATAGAGGATAAATGGATTAAACTAAACTCTGTCACTATCTTTGGAGTCCTGATTCCTTTGCTCAAAAAGAATCATTCAAATTTTAATACAATTGTAAACACTTCCTGAAAGCTTTTGCAGTCTGATTCCCATGTTCCTCTGCAATCTGTAACTAGCGTTCCCCCTAACTCAGTGTCAGCTCACCGTCCTTAGCATTCCCACGGCCATATGCTTGCTCTGCTCCCAATTCGCTATGGCTTCTGGGTCCATTTTAGCCTTTCTACTGATACCAGTTTGTCGTGGTGGACTTTTTCAAAGTGCTCTTCCATATACATATGGCAAAGTCGTATTCCGTTTCTTTCTCTCCACCAACAGCATTTAACATTGCAGTTCTAACCTCCAGATTTTAAAACAGTGTTGTATAGAGTTCTAAGCCAGGATTCCACCAAATTCACCTGCCCTCCAGGCTTTAGCTAGAGTCTCTCTAATTTTATCAGGTTCACCATATTTTGCGGAAACAGGGTTTACTGCTAGTTTGAAAACAAAACAAAATCAAAACCCTGTTTTTAAAAATTTTAAACCTCCTCTTGTGTTATTGTTTTTTTTACAAACCTAAGGAATGGTGAAATAATTAAACAAACATATACGCCAGTACTTATAGCACTCTAAAGAAAAGTGTTCACATTCACATTTCAAATTTGGATGAAAAAAGTACAGTGCTAATACTAATCTCTTCAACCAAGTCCACTGTGAATTATAATACCACTTGGCGCATGCAAGGCAAAACACCACTGAGATCTGCATAGGACAATGGTGAAAACAGATATTAGTCATCACGCACAAATCTATTTAAGTATTTTGTGCTCACAAGTTCTAAAAAATAAGAAGAAAAGAAAAATGCTGATACCAAGAAAAGACATTTCGTGAAAGGATAATTAGTTGCTGCTCTACTTAATGATCTCTTTAGAAAACTGCAGGTAACTTCAGGTTTTCTTTTCTTTTTTTTTTTTTTTTTTGATATAGTCTGAGTTTGGCTTTGCCAATAACCAAATCACAGCAGACTTCTAAGCAGATGGACTGGAAACAAATGTCAAAAGCAAATTAACACATCATGAGATGACTCTGACCCCTGAACAGTAGATAGACATCTCATAAGATGATGGGTTGGCCCTTTGCCAGCCATACTTGAGGCAGCAGGAGATGTCTGGGATAAGCTGAGATCAAGGAATGACACAAGAGAACCACTAAAAGGAAGCAAGAAAGAAGAGCTTATCCATTCTGTCGCTGACTTAAAAGTAGTATCTCTGACTCTAACTTACTTCACTCTGTATGACAGACTCTAGGTCCATCCACCTCACTACAAATAACTCAATTTCATGTGTTTTTATGGCTGAGTAATATTCCATTGTATATATGTGCCACATCTTCTTTATCCATTCATCTGTTGATGGACAGTTAGGTTGCTTCCATGTCCTGGTATTGTAAATAGAGCTGCAATGAACATTTTGGTACATGATTCTTTTTGAATTATGGTTTTCTCAGGGTATATGCCCAGTAGTGGGATTGCTGGGTTGTATGGTAGTTCTATTTGTAGTTTTTTAAGGAACCTCCATACTGTTCTCCATAGTGGCTGTATCAATTTACATTCCCACCAACAGTGCAAGAGTGTTCCCTTTTCTCCA
>NC_041219.1:94122934-94131250 GCF_002837175.3 Physeter macrocephalus
GGCCTCTCCCGTTGCGGAGCACAGGCTCCGGACGCGCAGGCTCAGCGGCCATGGCTCACGGGCCCAGCCGCTCCGCGGCATGTGGGATCCTCCCAAACCGGGGCGCGAACCCGGTTTCCCTGCATCGGCAGGCGGACGCGCAACCGCTGCGCCACCAGGGAAGCCCTGTATGAGCTGTTTATATATTTTGGGTATTAAACCTTTATTGATCATCATTTGAAAATATTTTCTCCCTTTCAGTAGGTTGTCTTTTCATTTTGTCAATGGTTTCCTTTGCTGGGCAAAAGCTTTTAAGTTTAATTAGGTCCCATTTCTTTATTTTTGTTTTTGTTTCCTTTGCCTTAGGAGACAGATCAAAAGAAATCTTGCTGTGATTTATGTCATAGAGTGTTCTGCCTATGTTTTCCTCTAAGAGTTTGAGAGTGTCTGGCCTTACATGTAGGTCTTTAACCCATTTTGAGTTTATTTTTGTGTGTGGTGTTAGGGAGTGTTCTAATTTCATACTTTTACATGTACCTGTCCAGTTTTCCCAGCACCACTTATTGAAGAGGCTGTCTTTCCTCCACTGTATATTCTTGCCTCTTTTATCAAAGATAAGGTGACCATATGTGTGTGGGTTTATACCGTATGCTAACACATATATATGGAATCTAAGAAAAAAAAAAGGTCATGAAGAACTTAGCGGTAAGATGGGAATAAAGACACAGACCTACTTGAGAATGGACTTGAGGACATGGGGAGGGGGAAGGGTAAGCTGTGACAAAGTGAGAGAGTGGCATGGACATATATACACTACCAAATGTAAAATAGATAGCTAGTGGGAAGCAGCCACATAGCATAGGGAGATCAGCTCGGTGCTTTGTGACCACCTAGAGGGGTGGGATAGGCAGGGTGGGAGGGAGGGAGATGCAAGAGGGAAGAGATACGGGAACATATGTATATGTATAACTGGTTCACTTTGTTATAAAGCAGAAACTAACACACCGTTGTAAATCAATTATACTCCAATAAAGATGTTAAAAAAAAAGTAGTATCTCTCAGACCCATGCTTTATATTATTTGGAGGAAATGAATAAGACCTATTCTTTCCAGAAGTATTAAGAGAGAACAAGAACAGCTAATCAGAAATATTGGATATCACCAAGTGGCCAAGCTGGCTATTTCTCAAGAGCCTGAGAGATTGATGATAGCATAGGGTTTGGGCCCCAGCCCTCAAGACTCAACAACCTGATTTTGGTAGCTCTCTAAGAAGGGCTCCATCCCTTAGGGGTAGACTCACAGTACACCAATATAACACACAGAATGCTAATGGCCATACCTCAATGATTCTAAGTCCTGTGAGAGGGTCAAGGACATTGTCTTCTTGTTCATTCATCACCATGTCCCATGTCTGATACCTGGTAGGCATTCAATATAGATTTGTGGGCTGAACGAACTCAATTCACCTTTTTCTATCTTTGCAAGGCTAACCAATGCATATTCTGTTTCAAATTCGTTAATATTCAATCAGGTTACCATAGAACCTGCTGGCCTACATCTGCTCTGACTAAATATGAACTCTCAGGAGGGACAGCCTATATTCCTTATTTCCGAATTCATTATGGATGCATATGTGAACTGTCCCCAAGCACCATAAACACTCTGACCTAGTCCAGATTATTTCTGTTTGACATAATTCCAATATGGCCACTGGTGAAGATCGAGAAGCCATCTTTAAGTCATGGGAATTAACATCTACTTGGAAGTAAATGGAAACTGTGAGCTGAGTCTTTTCTTCTCTCTTTCTTCTTTATCCCCAGTGCTTCTTCTCCTCAGCTTTCCTTTGAATATAAGAGCCCAATTTCATTTCTCATTTCTACTCCTGTACTGACATATACTCACTGTCCAACCTCCATTCCATTCTGCATCTAAGAAATAATTTCTATTTCTCATCTCATTTTCTTACTTATTTCCATGTGGTCCCACCAAATTTCTATCTGCAAACCACCCCCCCGTTCAAAACCATCTTCGGCATGAACTTCATGCAAGATGACTTCCCAATCCTAGTCATTGAATGAGTTTGCTTATTTTTTCTCAATGTTATTGCCAAGGAATTGTCTATCTTGAAAAGTCCAAACACAAAATGACAGAAAAAAAAAATTAAACTGAATAAAGTAAGTAAAAATGTTGATGCTTCAGGATCAGACTCTCATTAAAATGCCGGTATGTGTTTGTGCAATATTTATTTTAGGGGGACAGGTATGTATATATACCTATATACATGCAATAGGTAAATGTTAAATAAATAGATAAACATATAATAGACAAATGTTCTTCCTTTACACTGCTTACCACATTACAGAAGCAGAAAGAACAGGTTGTAGTGATGTAGTGAATCTCTTCAGTGCCTGAAGAATATATTTTATGTCTTATGAGCCCCCACCAAAAAAAAGTTGATCATCATGGTAATATAATAATTAATTAATTAACTATTCTTGATAAGATCACACAACTGATGTAAAAATGTGACGGTATGTAGATATTAAAGAATGTCACATATTTTCAGACAAATAATATTTATTACTTATTTATAAACTAGTTAAAGTGTCTAACAGAGTCCCTGGCACAGTAGGAATTTTTGAAATTTTAATTCCTTCTCTCTTTTTCTCTTCAACTGAGTATACACTATATATGTACACTTACACATGTGTGCATTTTATTTCCCTGATTCATCTGTTCATTAATTGATAACGAGTGAATTTTGAGAAAGATCAAAATTCAAAGATCAAAATGTATGTCCACAGGATGGATTTTCTCAGTAATAATGGAATTCTTGATGTATCTTCATAACAAGAATGGGAAGAATTAAATATCTCACAAGAAAGAAAAATTAAAATGGATGTTCCTATCGATTGAATTATGCTCTCTTATCAACCACCTGATCTTGCTCTTTTTGCTAGAGATGTCAAAGATAATTTTTTAATACTTTTCGCTAATGTATTTCCTTCATCACTCCTTCTGGGGCTTTCTATATAATCAGCAAGCTGGCCAAAATAAAAATTTAGGAACCATTACTATTAATAAATGCAGGCTCCCGGGTAAAGTGTCAAAACATTTCCAAAGGGCCAGATTTTAACCTTCTATTCATTCCACTCACTTCTGTCCAATTACCAAATGCATGCCATTTTAACCGAGGTACACATTTTTAAAGTTTGACATTGACATGCACCACACAGAGATCAGAACTGGGCAGAGGCCCATGACTTACTATGATTTATATTCTGTCATTGAAGTTAATGCATAGTGAATGGTTCAAAATCCTCTTCCCCTTCTCCAACCCTTTAAATGGAATCAAGCATAGGTACAATATTAATTTTAAAGTTAACTTACTCTAATTGAATGGCAATGCTTTATTACAGTCATGTATCAAACAAGGACCATAATACATCATAAATGACATAGCTAAAGTAGATCCTTTTATGCTTTGCTTTTCATTCTCCTTGATTTTTTTCTCCACAAGCGCTTTAAATGCCACCGTTAGTATATTAATATACTCTGTTAGTAAATTAGTATTACTAAATTACCCCTATACTAGAAACAGCATTCTTAATGATATGCAAACCACTTCATACTTCTTCAAACAGAGGTGTTCTTATATCATAGGAACCCATAGCTAAAGGAATCTTAAGTGGTCATCCAGTCTATATGCCTTCTTTTAAGAAGAATTCATTTTCTCACAGGTATTAAACCTCTTTGTCCCTCAGATAGTTCTCTCTTACTAGCATCCAAGATAAAGTAATGAGTTAGTGATATTTCTTTTTTAAAATATTTCAGTAAGAAAACACATAGTATGAGAACTATCCTCTTAACAAATTGTTCATTGTATAATACAGTATCATTAACTATAAGCACAATGTTGTACAGAAGATGTCTAGAATATTTTCATCTTGCACAACTGAAACTTTATACCCATTGAACACCAACTCCCATTTCCCCCCTACCCCTAGTCTCCAGCAATCACCATTCTACTTCCTGCTTCTATGGGTTTGACTACTTTATATATCTCATATAACTGGAGTCATGCAGTATTTTTTCCTTCTGTGACTAGCTTATTTCACATGGCGTAATTCCTTCAAGATACATCCATGTTGCTGCATGATAGGATTTCCTTTTTTAAAGGTTGAATAATATTCCATTATACATATATTTATGTATATGTGTATATATATATATATCTGTATTTGTGTGTGTGTGTGTATATATATATATATATATATATCAATGACCATTTACATTACTTCCACATTTTAGCTACTATGAATAATGATACAATGAACACGAGAGTGCAAATATCTCTTCGAGATCCTGATTTTCTTTTGGATATATACCCAGAAGTAGAATTGCTGGAACATATGGTAAGTTGTATTTTTAATTTTTTGAGAAACCTCCATACTGTTTCCTAGTAGCTCCACTGTTTTACATTCCATCAACAGTGCACAGGTTTCCAATTTCTTCACATCCTCACCAACATTTGTTTTTTCTTGTTTTTTGATAATGGTCATCCTAACTATGATGAGGTGATATCTCACTATGAGGTGATATCTCACTATGGTTTTACAGAATGGGACTGTCATAAAAAACAGATATAGAGACAAATGGAACATAATAAAGAGTCCAGATATAAATCCACACATATGTGGTCAGCTAATCTTCAACAAGGTCACCAAGAATACACAACTGGGAAAGGATAGTCCCTTCAACAAATGGTGTTGGGAAAACTGGATTTCTATGTGAGGAAGGAAGGAAGGAAGGAAGGAGAGAAAGGAAGAGAGAAAGAAAAGAAAGAAAGAAGAAAGAAAGAAAGAAAGAAAGAAAGAAAGAAAGAAAGAAAGAAAAATGAATTTGACCCATATCTTACACCATACACAAAAATCAACTCAAAATAAATTAAAATGGAAACTGAAGACCTGAAACTAAAAATGCTAGAAGAAAACATGGGAAAATCTTCATGACATTGATCTTGGCAATGGTGTCTTGGATATGATACCAAAAGCACAGGCAACAAAAGCAAAAATAGACAAATGAGACTACAGCAAACTAAAAATCTTCTGCACAATAAAGGAAACAATCAACAGAGTAAAAAGGCAACCTAAGGAATGGGGGGAAAAATTCACAAACCACATACTTGATAAGGGGTTAATTTCCAAAATATATAAGAAACTCTTACAGCTAAATAGAAAAAAATCCTAATTTAAAAATGGGCAAAGGCTAATGCTATGGTGGTAATCATTTGTCAACATATAAGAGTATCAGGACTTCCCTGGTGGTCCAGTGGGTGAGACTCTGAGCTCCAAATGCAGGGGGCCCAGGTTCCATCCGTGGTCAGGGAACTAGATCCTGCATGCATGTCACAACTGAGTCCACATGCCACAAATAAAGATCCTGCATTCCACAACTAAGACCAGGCACAGCCAAAATAAATAAATAAATAAATAAATAATTTTAAAATAATATGTGTATCAAATCAATATGTTGTACGCCTTAAAGTTACCCAATGTTATATATTAATTATATCTCAATAAAGCTGGAGAAAAAAATAGTCAAAGGACTTGAACAGATATATCTCTAAAGAAGACATAAAAAGGGCCAACAGGTATACAAAAAAAAGTTTACTATCACTAATCATCAGAGAAATGACATTTTTTAAAAGACCATATTCAATGAAAAAAAATGATTCTCAGTGATGTGGTTGATTTATAACTTCCTGGCAAAAAATAGGAACCTCTTATAGTTGAGGTGGAAATAAAAACTGATTTTTGTTCATATCTGTCTGACTTTCACTGTAAACATTAGAACTGACCTAAAACAAAACTGTGAAGCCTGTGCTGACACCCTCCATTTCCCTTGAGAAGTATCCTGGCCTCTATGATTCTTTTATTTGTTTATTTACTTATTTATTTTTCTTATGAGTTATCCATTTTATGCAAATCAGCGTATACATGTCAATTCCAATCTCCCAATTCATCACACCAAAACCCCCACCCCTTGCCGCTTACACCCCTTGGTGTCCATACGTTTTTTTCTCTACTTCTGTGTCTCAATTTCTGCTCTGCAAACTCGTTCATCTGTACCATTTTTCTAGGTTCCACATATATGCGTTAATATTCGATATTTGTTTTTCTCTTTCTGACTAACTTCACTCTGTATGACAGTCTCTAGATACATCCACATCTCCACAAATGACCCAATTTCGTTCCTTTCTTTGGCTGAGTAATATTCCATTGTATATATGTACCACATCTTCGTTATCCATTCGTCTGTCAATGGGCACTTAGGTTGCTTCCATGACCTGGCTATTGTAAATAGTGCTGCAGAGAACATTGGGATGCATGTGTCTTTTTGAATTATGGTTTTCTCAGGGTATATGCCCAGTAGTGGGATTGCTGGGTCATATGGTAATTCTATTTTTAGTTCTTTAAGGAACCTCCATACTGTTCTCCATAGTGGCTGTATCAATTTACATTCCTACCAACAGTGCAAGAGGGTTCCCTTTTCTCCACACCCTCTCCAGCATTTGTTGTTTGTAGATTTTCTGATTATGCCCATTCTAACTGGTGAGAGGTGATACCTCATTGTAGTTTGGATTTGCATTTCTCTAATAATTAGTGATGTTGAGCAGCTTTTCATGTACTTCTTGGCCATCTGTATGTCTTCTTTGGAGAAATGTCTATTTAGGTCTTCTGCCCATTGTTGGAATGGGTTGTTTGTTTTTTTTAATATTGAGCTGCATGAGGTGTTTATATATTTTGGGATTAATCCTTTGTCCGATGATTCATTTGCAAATATTTTCTCCCATTATGAGGGGTGACTTTTCTTCTTGTTTATGGTTTCCTTTGCTGTGCAAAAGCTTTGAAGTTTCATTAGGTCCCATTTGTTTATTTTTGTTTTTATTTCCATTACTCTAGGAGGTGGATCAAAAAGATCTTGCTGTGAATTATGTAAAAGAGTTTTCTTCCTATGTTTTCCTCTAAGAGTTTTATAGTGTCCAGTCTTACATTTAGGTCTCTAATCCATTTAGAGTTTATTTTTGTGTATGGTGGTAGGGAGTGTTCTAATTTCATTCTTTTACATGTAGCTGTCCAGTTTTCCCAGCACCACTTTTTGAAGAGACTCTCTTTTCTCCATTGTATAGCCTTGCCTTCTTTGTCATAGATTAGTTGACCATAGATGCATGGGTTTATCTCTGGGCTTTCTATCCTGTTCCATTGATGTATATTTCTGGTTTTGTACCAGTACCATGTTGTCTTGATTACTGTACCTTTGTAGTATAGTCTGAAGTCAGGGACTCTGATTCCTCCAGCTCAGTTTTTTTCCCTCAAGACTGCTTTGGCTATTCAGGGTGTTTTGTGTCTCCATAAAAATTTTAAGATTTTTTGTTCTAGTTCTGTATAAAATGCCATTGGTAATTTGATAGGGATTGCATTGAATCTGTAGATTACTTTGGGTAGTACAGTCATTTTCACAATTTTGATTCTTCCAACCCAAGAACATGTTATATCTCCCCATCTGTTGGTATCATCTTTAATTTCTTTCATCAGTGTCTTATGGTTTTCTGCATACAGGTCTTTTGTCTCCCTAGGTAGGTTTATTCCTAGGTATTTTATTCTTTTTGTTGCAGTGGTAAATGGGAGTGTTTCCTTAATTTCTCTTTCAGGATTCTGTTTGTTGCAATGGTAAATGGGAGTGCTTCCTTAATTTCTTTTTCAGATTTTTCATCAGGAGCATATAGGAATGCAAGAGATTTCTGTGTATTAAATTTGTAACCTGCAACTTTACCAAATTCATTGATTAGCTCTAGCAGCTTTCTGGTGGCATCTTTAGGATTCTCTATGTATAGTATCATGTCATCTGCAGACTGTGACAGTTTTACTTCTTCTTCTCCAGTTTGGATTCCTTTTATTTCTTTTTCCTCTCTGATTGCTGTGGCTAGGACTTCCAAATCTATGTTGAATAACAGTGGTGAGAGTGGACATCCTTGTCTTGTTCCTGATCTTAGAGGAAATGCTTTCAGTTTTTCACCATGGAGAATGATGTTTGCCGTGGGTTTGTCATATATGGACTTTATTAGGTTGAGGTAGATTCCCTCTATGCCCACTTTCTGGAGAGTTTTTATCATAAATGGGTGTTGAATTTTGTCAAAAGCTTTTTCTGCATCTATTGAGATGATCATATGGTTTTTCTTTTTCAATTTGTTAATATGGTGCATCACACTGATTGATTTGCTTATATTGAAGAATCCTTGCATCTCTGGGATAAATCCCACTTGATCATGGTGTA
>NC_041219.1:94131271-94193691 GCF_002837175.3 Physeter macrocephalus
GTTTGGGAGTGTTCCTTCCTCTGCAATTTTTTGGAAGAGTTTGAGAAGGATGGGTGTTAGCTCTTCTCTAAATGTTTGATAGAATTCACCTGTGAAGCCATCTGGTCCTGGACTTTTGTTTGTTGGAAGATTTTAAATCATAGTTTCAATTTCATTATTTGTGATTGGTGTGTTCACATTCTCTGTTTCTTCCTGGTTCAGTCTTGGTAGGTTATACCTTTCTAAGAATTTTTCCATTTCTTCCAAGTTGTCCATTTTATTGGCATAGAGTTGCTTGTAGTAGTCTCTTAGGATGCTTTGTATTTCTGCAGTGTCTGTTGTAACTTCTCCTTTTTCTTTTTTAATTTTATTGATTTGAGTCCTCTTCCTCTTTTTCTTGATGAGTCTGGCTGATGGTTATCAATTTTGTTTATCTTCTCAAAGAACCAGCTTTCAGTTTTATTGATCTTTGTTATTGTTTTCTTTGTTTCTATTTCATTTATTTCTGCTCTGATCTTTATTTCTTTCCTTCTGCTAACTTTGGGTTTTGTTTGTTCTTTCTCTAGTTCCTTTAGGTGTAAGGATAGATTGTTTATTTGAGATTTTTCTTGTTTCTTGAGGTAGGCTTGTATAGCTATAACTTCCCTCTTAGAATTGCTTTTGCTGCATCCCATAGGTTTTGGGTCTTGGGTCTTCATTGTCATTTGTCTCTAGGTATTTTTTTGATTTCCTCTTTGATTTCTTCAATGATCTGGAATGGAATGTCCTATATATATCAGTTAAATCAATCTGGTCTGTTGTGTCATTTAAAGCTTGTGTTTCCTTATTAATTTTCTGTTTGGATGACCTGTCCATTGGTGTAAATGAGGTGTTAAAGTCCCCCACTATTAATGTCTTACTGTCAGTTTCCTTTTTGAGAGATGTTAGCCATTGCCTTATGTATTGAGGTGCTCCTATGCTGGGTGCATATATATGTATAATTTTTATATCTTCTACTTGGATTGATCCCTTGATCATTATATAATGTCCTTCCTTGTCTCTTGTAACATTCTTTATTTTAAAGTCTATTTTGTCTGACATGAGTATTGCTACTCCAGTTTCCTTTTGATTTCCATTTGCATGGAATATCTTTTTCCATCCCCTCGGTTTCAGTCTTTATGTGTCCCTAGATCTAAAGTGGGTCTTTTGTAGATAGCATATATATGGGTCTTATTTTTGTATCCATTCAGCAAGACTGTGTCTTTTGGTTGGAGCATTTAATCCATTCACGTTTAAGGTAATTATCAATATGTATGTTCCCATGACCATTCTCTTAATTGTTTGGGTTTGTTTTTGTAGGTCCTTTTCTTCTCTTGTGTTTCCCACTTAGGGAAGTTCCTTTAGCATTTGCTGTAGGGCTGGTTTGGTGGTGTTGAATTCGCTTAGCTTTTGCTTGCCTGTAAAGCTTTTGATTTCTCCATAGAATCTGAATGAGATCCTTGCCTGGTAGAGTAATCTTGGTTGTAGATTCTTCCCTTTCATCACTTTAAGTATATCATGCCAATGCCATCTGGCTTGTAGAGTTTCTGCTGAGAAATCAGCTGTTAACCTTATGGGAGCTCCCTTTTATGTTATTTGTCGTTTTTCCCTTGCGGCTTTCAATAATTTTTCTTTGTCTTTAATTTTTACCAATTTGATTACTATGTGTTTCAGGATGTTTCTCCTTGGGTTTATCCTGTATGGGACTCTCTGTGCTTCCTGGACTTGGGTGGCTCTTTCCTTTCCTATGTTAGGGAAGTTTTTGACTATAATCTCTTCAAACTTTTTCTCGGGTCCTCTCTCTCTCTCTCTTCTCCTTCTGGGACCCCTATAATGCAAATGTTGTTGCATTTAATGTTGCCCCAGTGGTCTCTTAGGCTGTCTTCATTTCTTTTTATTCTTTTTTCTTTATTCTGTTGCACAGCAGTGAATTCCACCATTCTGTCTTACAGGTCACTTACCCGTTCTTCTGCCTCAGTTATTCTGCTATTGATTCCTTCTAGTGTATTTTTCACTTCAATTATTGTATTGTTCATCTCTGTTTGTTTGTTCTTTAATTCTTCTAGGTGTTTGTTCTTTAATTCTTCTAGGTCTTTGTTAAACATCTCTTGCATCTTCTCAATCTTTGCCTCCATTCTTTTTCCGAGGTCCTGGATCATCTTCACCATCATTATTCTGAATTCTTTATCTGGAAATTGCCTATTTCCATTTCACTTAGTTGTTTTTCAGGGCTTTTATCTTGTTCCTTCATCTGGTACATAGCCCTCTGCTTTTTCATCTTGTCTATCTTTCCGTGAATGTGGTTTTTGTTCCACAGGCCGTAGGATTGTAGTTCTTCTTGCTTCTGCTCTCTATGATTCTTATTCATATTAATTGTGAGAATTGAACGATACATGTAAAAATATGTAAAAACACTTCATAAACTTAGAAAAATTGTACAATTATAAGAGTAATGATAAAAATGGGATTGATGAAAGTGGTAATAATTAGAAATACCAAAATGAGAAAGAAAAGAGTTTTTTGGATTTATATACTATAGGGAGTTGGGGATAAATAATTTAATTCAAATAACATGAGAAAATCTATTGTGTTATTCTTTCTTCAGAATACAATAATGTAGCTTAATCCAGCTTGAAGCCATACCAACATTCTTGTAGATTCAGAACTTTATCATGCTCATCTTGAATTTTCAAAGGCTCTCTCCCTCTCCCTGGAACACTTGCCCTCTCTTCTTATCCCCATCTCAGTCTAATTTCTGGTCATCTTTCAGACTGCAATATAAATGTCACTGCTTCAGTAGAACTTTCCTGCCCCCAACCCTGCTCCAAACTAGGTCAGGTCAATTTCCCTTATTATAGACTTTCAAAGCACTTTTACTCCTCCTTTGCAGCACCTAAAAACATCATAACCACAAAGTTATTTGGTTGTAATGTACGCTCCATGTGCACGGGGGTTATCTTATTCTGTTCATGTCTGTCCCCTGGCTTAGCATTCAAGTTCAATAACTTTAGCAGAAAAAAAAAGTGAGAAACTAATACTCATCCTCTCAGTCTCTATGTGGAAAGTGCTGAAACTCTTCTACACAGCTTGCATTATCTGGTTTTCTATTGTGTGTGGCTACTTTTGAATGATTTCAACATTTTTGTTCCTGTGAATTGGCTTCCACAATGGTTATTCTATTGGCAATACCACACTCTTACATGTGGGGTGAAAGGTGATGCAATTTCAATGCCTCTGGGTGTTCAATGCCTCTGGGTGTTCCCTAGGTGGTGATAAAGTAATGTCATCTACATAAGCCAGCATTAAAGCACACCGTCCTCCATCTCCTAGGTGAGTTGATCTCATCATACGTCACTCAGGAAAGCTCCCAGTTCTAGGTTTCAAGCCCTGCCTCATACCTAGGCCATGGGGCTGAGCTTAGCTGCTCACTGTTTTGCTCTGAGACAGCAACATATTGACAGAAGGTGTGAGTGAGAAATATACTTTCAGAAATTCTATGATTTTATCAACATGTGAAGAATCCAGAATGCAATAAGAGCCTCACAAAGTTGAGCACTTAATCCCACACACTGATATGAGAATGACTTATTTCTATACCTAGCTCTGTGTTATTTTATTATAAAGAGGAGTATCTGACACATATCAGATGCTTCACTGTGATTGGAGTAACCTTTCTTTGCTACCAGTGAATCATGCTAATTCATATTCCAAGATGAGGCATCTGAGCTCAGTATCTCCTGTGTACCTGGGGCAGCTATATTTGCCCCCTCATCAGTTCTACAAATCTCATGGCTTATAATTAATCTTCTCAGACCCCATCTTTGTTGCCAGAGAATGTGGGTGTAGTATTTGCAAGGAACAGCTAACATATCCAAATAGATTGTTATGATACAGCATGAATAAAAACTTATGACTGGACTACATTTATCAGAATTTTTTCCAGGATAACAGAGAGGGGAAAAAACCTGGTAACATGCAACTTTCAATTGTTTCTGTTTTTCTACTCAAGCTTCTCTTGGGTAAATATAACATCTAGGCTGCTGTCCATTCCAAAGGCCTGAATTTTGAAAAGAATACAAAGTTGATTGTATTCTGCCCTCCGTTGTGCCAACTGACTCTGCAGTGCTGAGGATAGAAATATTTTCCTTTCTGACCTTAATATCAATCAGTGGACATTGTCAAACTTGACATTTTATTATCCCTTCCTTAGTGGCATGCTGTAAATAGAAACATTCTTGTTATAAATTGTTCTTTGAAGTTTGACATTGTACAAATTACACTGTGTACTCTATTTTATTAAATGGTGAAACTCAGCAGGCTTTCTCTCAGGAGGCCAACCTATGGTACTTTGTTCTCCTAAGAAATGAGTGTTATGTTGGCAGGCTAAGCAAGAGGTTTCATCATAACCATTCTGTCAGCAAATAAGTCATAAAATCTTTTCTTAGGATACATGTCAAAGCATTTATCCTGATCTTTAATATATGTCTTAACATAGAGAGCAATACACTACAACTCAGCATGGGCTGGTGCCTGCACTCAGCAAAGAACCAACACATAAATGCAACATTAAGAATTAGTACACAAACAAAAAGGCAACAGTATGGAAGTAAAGAGGGATCAGGGTTTTTTTCTTGATTTAAAAAGGTATTTAAGTAAATCACAAATATCTAAATATATGTCATGTTTAAGGTACCAGGAAAGATGTATGGAATATAAAGAATAAGGTTGTCTTCATGGAGCTTATGGTCTAGTTGAGTAAGTATCAGACAAATACATGAAAACAGTAAGAAAAGAAGAAAGCACATGACAAATGACCACTAATCACAATAGATGCTCAAGGATAAGAGTTGGAACACTATGGCTCCTTTATAAATAATTATGACAAGTTATTTGTAGGTGATTTTATTGGAACACAGCCACACTCACTTTTTAAAATATTATCTAAGACTGCTTTTGTGCTACAACAGCAGAATTGAGTAGTTGCACCAGAGACCTTATGGCCCACCAAACCTAAAATATTTACTGTCTTTACCGAACAAGTTTGCCAACCCCTGTTCTAGAAGAGATTGCTGTGCGCTGGACTGATAAAGAAGGGGTCAAAGAATGGGTAGAAATCAGTGGAGGAAGGAAATGAGGG
Organism: Physeter macrocephalus; assembly: GCF_002837175.3. NCBI lineage: Eukaryota > Metazoa > Chordata > Mammalia > Artiodactyla > Physeteridae > Physeter > Physeter macrocephalus. The sequence goes on from NC_041219.1 coordinate 94,136,406, forward strand.
AGAAGTACTATGAGCCAAAGGAAACAAACAAGCAAAAGTGCAGAGGTGGGAATCTGTGGCCTGGAGCAATACAGAGACCCACCTGGCTTACAGTGGTGGGGTGATTGTTTGAAGAAGTGGTGACCACATGGAAATGGTGGTTTTGAGTTGGGCACAAGAATGACAAAGTACCTAAAGGCCAAGTGAAGAAATGGGACTTTCTCTTCACAGTCAGCAGAAGAGAGCTTTGTTATGATGGTTACTGTTTTGTGTGTTTTGCTTTGATTTAGCAGATAAGTAAAACAAACGAAAGATATAGTCTAGAAAATATTACCATTTTTCTCTCAGTAAAGCAGGCATTTTATTTCATCTAACTAGATCAGTTTACTGCAGAGCAAAGAAAATAGTCAAATAGCTTTTTACACCATCTCTATAAATCCATCCTTCCTTTTCATTCATTTCAAAGAAAATTTAACATTGTTATTTATAGTTTCTTACCCAGCATATACCTGTATTCCTTACACCTGTGATCCGTATTTTCTTCATGTTTATTACTTGAAGAATCAAAGCCCTGAGCAGCAACAGAGATAAAGAATGGTCTTTGATCCTGTTCTTTTTTGATTTACAGGGTGTATGGTGCTGTCATTTTGATTTGCCCAAAGGTTAAAGCTTAAAGACAGTACAGAAAGTGCAGTCTTCCAAAGAGATAAATACATCAGGGCCATCTCCCAGGCAAACAGTATCTGATATTTTTGCTCCTGGCCATAAGCCATTTGAGTCTAGTGCTGGGGCCTAGGAAAATCTTAGCAAGTCTCTCCACGTATCCAGTGACCCTGAGTGGTGCCCAATTACAAACCATTTGTGCCTATTAGGACTCTCTGAAAAGTACAGGTACATTCTAAGGCAAAAATTTAGACTCGAGATAGATATAATCCCAGGATCCAACTAACGAAGACCCCCAAATCTGTGGGTTACCCATGAACAAAATCTTCCTTTCAGGTGTCACCCAGCACCAGCTAGATGAGACATCACAGGATCTCTCAAAAGTTTAATGGAGACTTCAGCTCTGATTCTAATCAGTCTCACGCTCCAGAGGTTGTGCTGGAACCAGATATAACTCAACTAACCTAGTTTCATGGAGAATTTTCAGGTTACACAAGTTTGGGGGAAATATGTTATAATGGAAAAATCACAGGCTCTGCAGTTGGAAGAATTGAGTTTAATTTTACTTGTTGAGCTCCCTTGAGCCAATCATTTAATTTCCCTGAATATAATTTTTCTTACATGTAAAATGACATAATCATAATCTCACAGTGCTACTGGGGGGAGTCAAATAGAAAACATTTGTTAAATCACACTGCAAACTTCAAGCCAATCTACAAATATTTCTTGTTACTACCACTTCACATTTTACACAAGCAGTTTCTAAAATATTGTCCGGGGGTACCTGGAAACACCAAGACCCTTTTAGCTCTATTTTTATAACTAAAATAAGCTGTTATTTGACTTTTCATTCTGATTAACTCAAGTGTACCAGGGAGTTTTCCTGAGGCTCAGTGGTATATGGTGACATCATCACTCTATCAGCTGATGGAATGGTGTGCTTGGGCACACTTATGTTTTCCAGAATTTTCTAAAATAAACCTTTGGGGTCCTCAATAATTGTTAAGAATGTAAAGGGGTTCTGATATTAAAATGTTTGAGAACTACTGTTTTATAATATAGGTTTAGAGATGCTTAAATGGACTTTATAAGCAAATAAAACGCACACTGCTCCTTTGCTAAATATATGTGCAGATTAAAGAGGAAGAAATAAATATCTTTAAATGCTATACACCTAGGGCTTCCCTGGTGGTGCAGTGGTTAAGAATCTGCCTGCCAATACAGGGGACCCGGATTCGATCCCTGCTCCAGGAAGATCCCACATGCCGCAGAGCAGCTAAGCCCATGCACCACAACTACTGAGCCTGGCTCTAGAGCCCACGAGCCACAACTACCGAGCCTGTGTGCTGCAACTACTGAAGCCCACGTGCCTAGAGCCCCTGCTCAACAACAAGAGACGCCAACGCAATAAGAAGCCCGCACACCGCAACGAAGAGTAGCCCCCTCTTGCTGCAACTAGAGAAAGCCCACGCGCAGCAACAAAGTCCCAACAGATCCAAAAATAAATTAATAAAATAAATTAATTAAAAAAAAATGTTATACGCTTATGAGCTTATCAGTTTAAAAATAATAAGACTGAAAATAAAAACATTGCAAGTTCTGTTATATCAACTAAGGTGCTTACTGAGTACTTTTTACTATTTAGCAGATTGCTCTAAGGCACACACAAGAAAAGTCCAACACACTTCCTGCTCAAAAACCTTCAGACAATTAGTGGACAAAAGAGTATTTTATACATAAATATAATATGTTGATTAAAAATCTGAGTTACATTTTGTTGGTAAAATTAGTAACATAATAAGATGTAATTTGGAACTAAAGTATGTATGGCACAGACAAAAGTAAAAAGAGTTAGAATAGGAAGAGATCTATATTACCAATCAATATTATTTATAAAGTCATAATAATATAAATAATACTTGTTAATTTAATTAAAATGAGACAAAAGTTGTTGGCCTTGGGAAACAAGACTCAAGAATTGATCTTGGTTGTTGTAATAATGACCCAAAAGTATTGTTTGGCCTCATATACTGTGTTCATGCATTACAATGACAAAACTGAAAACGATTTTTAAAAATTGTCCTTCAATTATTAACAATAGTCAAGACATGGAGACAACTAAGTGTCCATTGATGGATGAATGGGTAAAGAAACTGTGGGGTTTATATATATATATATGCACAATGGAATATTATTGAGCCATAAAAAATGAGGAAATCCTACCATTTGTGACAGCAAAGATGGATCTTGAAGGCATTATGCTAAGTGAAATAAGTCAGACAGAGAAAGACAAATACTGCATGATCTCACTTATATGTGGAATTAAAAAAAAAACCTCATAGAAAAAGAGATCAGATTTGTGGTTACCAGTGGGGAGTGGGAGGACTGGAGAAAGGTGGTCAAAAGGTACAAACTCCAAGTCATAAAATAAATAAGTATTAGGGATGTAATGTACAACATGATGACTATAGTTAACACTGCTGTATGATATATAGGTAAGTTGTTAAGAGAATAAATCTTGAGGTCTCATTACAAGGAGAAATTTTTTTTCTTTTTTTCTTCATCTTCTCTTTTTATTGTACCTGTATGAGATGAGATGATAAGATAATAGCTGAACCTATTGTGGTAATCATTTTACAATATATGTAAATCAAACCATCATGTTGTATGCCTTAAACTTACACAGTGATGTATGTCAATTATTTCTCAATAAACTGGGGGGAAAATTGGGCTTCACTATTTTGTTTGATATTGTAAGAATCACCAAAATCTCAATTACACAACACAGCTGCCTACAAATGGCCCTCAAACATCTGAACCTCTAATCTATCCAGATAGATTTTTGTTTGGGATTTGAGCCAGAAGCAGAGAAAGTCAAGCAAGTCTGAATCTGAATAGAATCTGAGTATGAAGGCAGAATGGAGAACAAACCTAGCTTTGGAATGGAAAACAGGACCAAAGTAGGATGTAAGCAGAAGTCAAGAGTTGGGAGCAACATCCAGGATACCCCAAGCCAAAGCATTTTAAACATTCAGTATCCTACTGAAATAAAAGTATGGCAGAGACTAGCTCCATTTTCCCCTGCTGTTAGCTTTCTGGATCACTCTTCTTTGTTAAAACTGATGCTTGGGAGTAAATTGTTCTTTAGATGACTTATAGAAGGGAACTTTGGTAAAGGAGAAGAATTCATGCAATTTAGAACTTCATATTGCAGAGTAACCTGAGAGATTATCTTGAAATCCATAGAAAAGACTATAATAAAGATTACTTTAGCAAAATTAGGTCTGACAAAGATGATGTCAATAAAAAGACAGGCTAGAATTAGGGCATGCCATAATGGCTTTAGGGAAAATTTAATCTCTCTCTCTCTCTCTCTTTCTCTCACTCCAAAAACTGTGACTCCGGAAGAAGTTACAATTTTAAAATAACCTCTACTTTATTTCTTCTCTTTCTTCTCTCTGGAAAAGATAGCCACAGGAAGGGGACAAAAATATGTTTACACACTTTAAAATTGTTATATTCAGAAGTAATTAGGCATGGGGATAAAGAAGATCACTTCTCTATTCCAGTGAAAAGAGAACTTATATAATTCTGAAGTAGTACAGATTCAGTGAGGTAATATACATGGGCTAAAATTTACTATTAGCAACTGTCTTTCACAGGTTAGAAAGCACCATTTTGCTTTCCCCTAATATATCTTTCTCCATCTATTTTGTGTGTTGTTGAAAATGGACTCTTGAATCCCTGCAAGAGAAAACTGGAGGTGATGCACTTTTGAAAGTATACTCAGATCAAGCTCCCCATGGATAATTTAGTGATAGTGAACCAGAGAATGTGGTTATAACAGAGCTCCCAGAACCACTAGCCACTTTGAAATGATAATGGCTTTATAAATACAATTTTTATTTAAAAGTTCAAGTGAATACATGCTATATTTTTACTGGCTAACTACATTTCTTAAATTTGTGGTTATGACATAAATACACATGGATCCTTTACTATTTAACCAAAACGATATTTATCAAGCATTTATTACCTGTGAAATGAGACAAAGTCTCTGTCAAATTAGTTTTCATCTGATTATGGGTAATAATACAAGTACAAAGGTAGCCCCTCAAAAACTATAAAATAAGAGCTGTTCATATTTAAAACAGAGGTTTAGTAAGGCAGGCTTATGAATTAATAGAAAAACATGGTATGCATCAAATTTGTAAATAATATAGAAGCAATATCATTTTCTTCATTGGTAACACTTAATGAACACTAACTCCATGTCAGGCACTGACATCATTTAATCTTCACAATCACCTTAGACACAGCAACCGCTGAATGTAATTTTCAGAAATTCTGCTAATATTAGATGGTACAGAGAAGCAAAAGTCTCAGAGAAGTTCTCCCATATAAAGTTTCCTTACTCCTCAGAAACTGGATTTAAGATGAACTCTCACCCCATCTGGGGAGCACTGGTTTAAATGTCTGATGATACCAGCAAAGCAGAGTGCTCTTTTATATAGGAAGCAACAGCATGGAGAATATTTTCGGCACTGAATCCAAAACAGTCATTGTTATGCTACTGTAAACATATGAAGTCAACGAATAAATTAGACGTAGCATAGGGGCCTGAGATCCAGTGAGAAGCACTGAAAAAAAAAGGTCTTGGGAATGCAAGCCATCTCACCAGGTAGAAAAGGTGAAGTGAATAATTATCCCCAGATAGTGACCTTCTCTGATACAGATGAAGGAAAGAACGAAAAACACCTAACAGGGAAAGGTCATGCTTCAAAGAATACACTCTCCTCTTACAGTTGAAATATCACTTTAGAGCACAATTGGATTTTAAAGTTGTATTTTAAATAATTACAATAATTAATATAATAGTGTTTAAGTAGCTTTTTTATTGATACTACGTTACCATTGACAATGGCATGATGATATACTACTGGCAAGAGCATTAAAAATAAAAAAGACCTAAAGATATGATAAGTAGTTATCATGCTGAACTTTTTAATTCAATGGATATTGGAAGACTTTTCAAAGTACAAAGTAAAAATGATAATTAATTAACATAAAATAAAAGCGTCAAGCCAAGTTTAGTACTCAGCTTGTCCCAATAATATATATATTAGAATTAAAAGGCTTTAGAATGAAAGATCACTCTTAGCTCTGGGTTTAAAAAACACAAACATATTTCTAACTAATATATATATATGGTTTAGTCTATCATCTACCCTTGAATATAATATTTAATCAGAGATGAGCATTCTCTTGTTGGAGACCATTTTAAATAAATAAAAATTATCACTGCTTTACAGAATCCACATAATTTTTTGAAGCCCTGTTGGATTCCAAAACATTTTGCTGGTATCTTTTGTTGTACTTGAGGGTAATTTTATTTAGGAAAATGTGTTTTAATACAAATCAATAAGAAAAAGATAATAACCCAATAGGGAGGGAAAAAATAGACAAAAGACATGACAAGACACAAGATATTTCATGAACGAAGAAATATGCAAAAGTAATAAAAATATAAAGATGTTCACTCTCATTAGTAATTAGGGAAATGAAAATTAAGACTATAATGAGATCATTTGACACCCAATAGATTAGCACAAGTTAAGAATTCTGACAATACCAAGTGCTAGTGAGGATGTGGATGAAATGGAATGTTGCTGGTGATAAATTTGCATAAGTATTTTTAAAAACAATGTGTCATTATATGGTAAAGTCATTATTTGAGTAAACTATGATCTTCCATAGCTTAAACTACTCTTCTTCATTATATGCCCTAGAGAAACTTTTGCAAATGTCAAAAGATGCTTACACTAATATTCATAGCAGCACAGTATAAAATAGGGGGAAAAAACAAACTTGCCCATATGTCTAATGATAGGATAATGGATAAATAGTTTGTGGTATAGTCACACAATGGAATATTTTACTGCAGAGAAAATGAATGAAATAACACCAGATACAGTAACAGGGATAGAAAAAACAAATTACAAAAGAAGTTCAAAGATAAGCAATACTGGCAATGGGAGAGGGGGGTTATGATACATAAAACCTTTGGGGTTTTTTTTTGGCCAAGCTGTGCAACTTGTGAGATCTTAGTTCCCCAACCAGAGATCAAACCCTGGTCCTCATCAGTGAAAGCACCGAGTCCTAACCATGGACCTCCAGGGAATTCCCCGTAAAACTATTTTAAAATAAAAGCATGGGAATAATAAAAACAAAATTCAAAATAATGTCTGAAGGGATCCAGGATACTAGTGTTCTGATTCTTGATGTGGGCGGTAGTACTCACTATATCGTTGTGCTGTATAACATGCCTGCATGTTGAATGCATTATTCTGTACTTGTAAGTTGGTATATTTAAATGTCTTTAAAGATTTACATGTAACACCATGTTACATAATTATCATTTCATAGTTGTAATTATTTCTAACTTTCCTCCTTTACTTCCTACAAGTACTTTTACATAACTCATTTTCCCCAACTATATTTTATTGATTAATCATCTATAAATGCTGTGAAAAAAACATAAGAATGGGTAATGTGATATTTACTATTTTATTTAAAAGAAAAATATTTTATAATATCTATGTCTATAGCCCTATAGAAAGATTGACTTGAAACAGAAAACCTATAGAAAACAGTAGCTATAAAACCTATAGAAAATACTTCATACACACTTAGAGGTCATTTAAAGTGGTCAGAAGTGTCAATTACGTTTCACATATTCCTAGTGAAAAAACTGAATTTAGACTAAGAGATGTTTAAAAATGTTAATTGTTAAATCCTTTTCTAACACTTACTCAAATTTTCTACATTACCAGAGACCCCATAAATAGCATGTGTACAGTTTTGATTTTATATGAAACAGCATAAAGATTAATATGGTATCAATGTCATTCTAAGAGAATTATTCTATTTATTTTACATATAAGCAAATAGTCATTTTTGTTCAAATGATCTTATATCTCAAATATACAGCTTAAGATTTCATAAAGAGAAATTAAATAATATTTTAATAGTCTTACCTAGGAAAGTTTTTCTCATATCCCTGTCTGTTTGAAAAGGTTTTAATAGTTTCTCAGATTAAGATTTATACAACTAACTCCCTCTCACAGTAACAGTGGCGCTGGGTCCAAAACCTCACTGTTATATATGTGACTTATTATATTATGCTGATGTGATTTTATTAATGGAATTGTGAGACACTGCTTCTAATTTACACAGCTTCCAGTAAAGAACCTGCTTGATAAGATTAGACATTTATTTGTTTACTAACTCAGTCAGAAGTTTTGCATTTTGGACTTATTCCAGCCTTGAAAGAAGTCACAAGGGAGTCATTAACTTTAAAAATAATTATAATCAATAATCATGGAAGCCTCAGACTTAGAACCTAGAGAGGTGTCAACAGAAGAAAGCCATTCTACAGCAGAAAGCTAAGATTTATATTCCAAGGCTATCTAATTATTGATTTTTACAAATCAATTTCTTTATGTATAAATGGATGATTACAGATCACAGAAGCTTCTGTCTCTCAGTGAGAATTATCATAGAGATTTGCACATATTTTTAATACTGCATGGCATAGAAGAACCATAAAAAATGAACTGTGAACAAGAAATGCTAGAACACCATGCATCTAATTAGGATTACACTTAGCTGGGTTAAATCAGGCACAAATATGGTTTGTGATTTCACAAATGTATTGTTTTCAAATTTATGGCCATTAATTGCTTCAGGGACATGACAAATATGACTAAATTAAACAAGTCTTCAAAACTATATATTTACTGGGAACCTACTACATAACATGAAAATGCCAACACAATCAAACATGTTACAATTATGCATTCATAATGTTAGCCCATAAATAATTATGACATAAAGTCCAGTTTAACTATCAAAAACTACTTACCTTTTCATTATACAATTGCAGATCAAGATCAGAAACTAAGTGATTTAGAACAGGAGTTGGCATACTTTTTCTGTAAAGGGCCAGATAGTAAATATTTTAGGTTTTGTACAGATTGTCCCTGATGCAGCACCTCTACTCCACTATTTCAGCATAAAAGCAGCCACACACAACAGATGATATATAATGGACAATGCATAAATGAATAAGCATGGCTGTAGTCCAATAACACTTTATTTATGGACGTTGAAATTTCATTCATATATACTTTGTGTGTCATGAAATATTATTTTTCTTTTTTTTCAGCCATTTAAAAATGTGAATACCATTCCAGTTATTCAAATTTTCTCCTATGATTCTGTAAATATCTTCTTTGTTTAGTTGGTTGCTAAAAGTTTTGGTGTTAATATGAAGAGCATCTTCTACTTGGTTATTACTAGCAACAGCTAGTGCTTGAAGGGCAGTCAGGACTTGAAAAGATAGAGATGGGTTAAGAGCATTCCAGTGAGGGGGACAAATCTCAGTGGCAATCCACAGCCTGCACAGATTAGAAGACACATTGGCAATGGAAAAGAATTTCATTTGTCTAGAGCCAAAGATATACAGAGAGAGCTATTGAAGAATAAGGATATAGCAAGCGGTAAAAGAACATAGAGAGCACACTAGGGAGTTTAGGTTTCAGAGGTGGTATAGTATGCTGGTTGAAATCACAGATTCTGGAGTCAAACTGCCCATCTCCTGGCTCTGTCACTTACTAGCTGGGCGACTCTGGCTCTCTCTGTTTCAGTTTCCTCATTGATAAATGGTGATTATGATAATGCTAAACTCATAAGAGTATAGTGAGGATTAAGTAAGTTAAGACATGTAGCACCTGGGATGGAATACATACTCAATAAACATTAACTTTAAAAAAAAAATGAGAAAACCATTCATAGCTGATGGGTCATACCAAAACAGGTGGGATTTGGCCCATGAGCCATAGTTCACTGAACCTGGCTTAGATATAAAGTTATTCTCTTTCAGAAAAGTCTCTTTCTAAAAATTATCATCTTTATGCATGACATTCAAAAAAATTTATTGTGTTTCTCATATGGCTTTAAAAGTTCTAAAATGGTACCTTGGACAGAATTACCAAACGAGCATATACTTACAGAAGAACTCCTTTATTGCATTTAATTTGAATTCATTTTTAAAAGTACCTCTCTGAGGATGAAGAATATTATAGTGTCTCCCCTTGGTCTTATAAAATCTTATGTTGAGTTCATCAGATCTGCCTTATTCAAAATATATTGATATATCTTTAAACATTGGAATTGAAACATGTAAAAGCAAAGATATTGTTAGTTGAGTTGAAAGTGCCTTCCCTGTGGTTCATCCAATCACTCATACGTTCTTGAGTTGCCCACAGAGTATATCCTCTGCCACAAATGACTGACCACGGAAGAACAAGCTGTGTGTCATAAATGGTGTTGAAATGGAATATCCAGCTGAGGAGAGTCACTTTTCCTACAATGTTAAAGAGCTCTTTGAGGGGGAGACCTTCAAGACGGCAGAAGAGTAGGACATGTAGATCACCTTCCTTCCCACAAATACATCAGAAATACATCTACATGTGGAACAACTCCTACAGAACACCTACTGAACGCTGGCAGAAGACCTCAGACCTCCCAAAAGGCAAGAAACTCCCCACGTACCTGGGTAGGGCAAAAGAAAAAAGAAAAAACAGAGACTAAAGAATAGGGATGGGACCTGAACCAGTGGGAGGGAGCTGTGAAGGAGGAAAAGTTTCCACACACTAGGAAGACCCTTCACTGGTGGAGACAGGGGGTGGTGGGGGGGAAGCTTTAGAGCCGTGGAGGAGAGCACAGTGACAGGGTGCAGAGGGCAAAGTGGAGAGACTCCCGCACAGAGGATCGGTGCCGACCAGCACTCACCAGCCCGAGAGGCTTGTCTGCTCACCCACTGGGGTGGGCGGGGGCTGGGATCTGAGGCTCGGGCTTCGGAGCTTAGATCCCAGGGAGAGGACTGGGGTTGGCGGCGTGAACACAGCCTGAAGGGGGCTACAGTGCCACGGCTAGCCGGGAGGGAGTCGGGAAAAAGTCTGGACCGGCCTAAGAGTCAAGAGACCATTGTCTCAGGGTGCGTGAGATGAGGGGATTCAGAGCACTGCCTAAATGAGCTCCAGAGGCGGGAGTGAGCACGGCTATCAGCGCAGACCCCCGAGACGGGCATGACACGCTAAGGCTACTGCTACAGCCACCAAGAAGGCTGTGTGCAAGCACAGATCACTATCCACACCTCCCCTCCCGGGAGCCTGTGCAGTCCGCCACTGCCAGGGTCCCGTGATCCAGGGACAACTTCCATGGGAGAACACACGGTGCACCTCAGGTTGCTGCAACGTCACGTTGGCCTCTGCCACCGCAGGCTTGCCCCACATTCCGTACCCCTCCCTCCCCCAGGCCTGAGTGAGCCAGAGCCCCCGAAGCAGCTGCTCCTTTAACCCTGTCCTGTCTGAGCTAAGAAGAGATGCCCTCAGGCGACCTACACACAGAGACGGGGCCAAATCCAAAGCTGAACCCCAGGAGATGTGCGAACAAAGAAGACAAAGGGAAATCTCTCCCAGCAGCCTCAGGAGCACGGATTAGATCACCACAATCAAGCTGACGTACCTGCATCTGTGGAATACCTGAATAGACAACGAATCATCCCGAAATTGAGGGGGTGGACTTTGGGAGAAACTGTAGATTGGGGTTTGCTTCCTGCATCTAATTTGTTTCCGGTTTTATGTTTATTTTACTTTAATATTTAGAGTGCATTATCACTGGAAGATTTGTTTACTGATTTGGTTGCTCTCTTCCTTTTTTTAAATAAATATATAAATATATATATATTTTTTTTTCGTTTTTCTCTTTTTGTGAGTGTGTATGTGTATGCTTCTTTCTGTGATTTTGTCTGTATAGCCTGGCTTTTACCATTTCTCCTAGGGTTCTCTCTGTCCATTCTGTTCTTTAATTTTAGTACAGTTTTTAGCACTTGTTCTCATTAGTAGATTTTTTTTTTTTTTTTTGGTTTCGGTGCTCTTTTTTCTCTCTTTTTTTCTTTGTTTATTACTTTTTAATTTTTCGATTTCTAATAATTTTTTAATTTTTAAGTTTGATAACTTTATTTTATCTTATTTATTTATTTATTCTCCCTTTTCTTCTGAGCCGTGTGGCTGAGAGGGTCTTGGTGCTCCGGCCGGATGTCAGGCCTGTGCCTCTGAGGTGGGAGAGCCGAGTTCAGGACATTGGTCCACCAGAGACCTCCCGGCTGCACATAATATCGAACAGCAAAAGCTCTCCCAGAGACCTCCATCTCAACTCTAAGACACAGCTCCACTCAACAACCAGCAAGCTACAGTGCAGGACACCCTATGCCAAACAACTAGCAAGACAGGAACACAATCCCACCCATTAGCAGAGACCCTGCCTAAAATCATAATAAGGTCACAGACACCCCAAAACACACCACCAGACGTGGTCCTGCCCACCAGAAAGACAAGATCCAGCCTCATCCAGCAGAACACAGGCACTAGTCCCCTCCACCAGGAAGCCTACACAACTCACTGAACCTACCTTAGCCACTTGGGGCAGACACCGAAAACAATGGAAACTATGAACATGCAGCCTGTGAAAAGGAGACCCCAAACACAGTAAGTTAAGCAAAATGAGAAGACAGAGAAACACAAAGCAGATGAAGGAGCAAGATAAAAACCCACCAGACCAAACAACTAGCAAGACAAGAACACAACCCCACCCATTAGCACAGAAGACTGCATATATGCTGTCTACAAGAGACCCATTTCAGACCTAGGGACACATACAGACTGAAAGTGAGGGGATGGAAAAGTTATTCCATGCAAATGGAAATCGAAAGAAAGCTGGAGTAGCAATTCCCATATCAGACAAAACAGACTTTAAAGTAAAGACTATTACAAGAGACAAAGAAGGACACTACGTAATGATAAAGGGATCAATCCAAGAAGACGATATCACGATTTTAAATATGTATGCACCCAATAAAGGAGCACCTCAATACATAAGGTAAATGCTAACAGCCATAAATGGGGAAATCAACAGTAACACAATAATAGTAGGGGACTTTAACACCCCACTTTCACCAATGGACAGATCAACCAAAATGAAAATAAATAAGGAAACACAGCTTTAAATGATACATTAAACAAGATGAACTTAATTGATATTTATAGGAAATTCCATCCAAAACAACAGAATACACTTTCTTCTCAAGTGCTTATGGAACATTCTCCAGGATAGATCATATCATGGGTCACAAATCAAGCCTTGGTAAATTTAAGGAAATTGAAATACTATCAAGTATCTTTTCCAACCACAATGCTATGAGACTAGATATCAATACAGGAAAAAATTTGTAAAATACAAACACATGGAGGCCAAACAATACACTACATAATAACACAGAGATCACTGCAGACATCAAATAGGAAATAAAAAAATATCTAGAAACAAATGATAATCAAAACACGATGACCCAAAACCTATGGGATGCAGCAAAAGCAGTTCTAAGAGGGAAGTTTATAGCAATACAATCCTACCTCAAGAAACAAGAAAATCGTCAAAAAAAGAACCTAACTGTACACCTAAAGCAATTAGAGAAAGAAGAAAAAAAACCTCCCAAATTTAGCAGAAGGAACGAAATCATAAAGATCAGATCAGAAATAAATGAAAAAGCAAGGAAGGACACAATAGCAAAGATCAATAAAACTAAAAGCTGGTTCTTTGAGAAGAGAAGCAAAATTGATATACCATTAGCCAGACTCATCAGAAAAAAAGGGAGAAGACTCAAATCAGTAGAATTAGAAATGAAAAAGGACAAGTAACAACTGACACTGCAGAAATACAAATGATCGTGAAAGATTACTACAAGAAACTCTATGCCAATAAAATGGAAATCCTGGAAGAAATGGACAAATTCTTAGAAAAGCACAACCTTCTGAGACTGAACCAGAAAGAAATAGAAAATGTAAACAGACCAATCAGAAGCACGGAAATTGAGACTGTGATTAAAAACTTTCCAACAAACAACTGCCCAGGACCAGATGGCTTCACAGGCAAATTCTATCAAACATTTAGAGAAGAGCTAGCATCTATCCTTCTCAAACTCTTTCACAATATAGCAAAGGGAGAAACACTCCCAAACTCATTCTACGAGGCCATCAACACCCTGATACCAAAACCAAAGATGTCACAAAGAAAGAAAACCACAGGCTAATATCACTGATGAATATAGTTGCAAAAATCCTCAACAAAATACTAGCAAATAGAATCCAACAGCACATTAAAAGGATCATACTCCATGATCAAATGGGGTTTATCCGAGGAATGCAAGGATTCTTTCATATACACAAATGAATCAATGTGATAAACCATATTAACAAAATGAAGGAGAAAAACCATATGATCATCTCAATAGATGCAGAAAAAGCTTCTGACAAAATTCAACACCCATTTATGATAAAAACTCTCCAGAAAGTAGGCATAGAGGGGAACCTACTTCAACATAATAAAGGCCATATATGACAAATCCACAGCCAACATTGTTCTCAATGTTGAAAAACTGAAACCATTTCATCTAAGATCAGGAGCAAGACAAGGTTGTCCACTCTCACCACTATTATTCAACATAGTTTTGGAAGTTTTACCAACAGCAATCAGAGAAGAAAAAGAAATAAAAGGAATCCAAAACAGAAAAGAAGAAGTAAAGCTGTCACTGTTTGCAGATCTCTTGCATTCCTATACATTAATGATGAAAAATCTGAAAGAGAAATTAAGGAAACACTCCCATATACTATTGAAACAAAAAGAATCAAATACCTAGGAATAAACCTCCCTAAGGAGACAAAAGACCTGCATGCAGAAAACTCTAAGACACTGAGGAAAAAAATTAAAGATGACACAAACAGATGGAGAGATATACCATGTTCTTGGATTGAAAGAATCAACGTTGTGAAAATAACTCTACTAGCCAAAGCAATCTACAGATACAATGCAATCTCTATCAATCTACCACTGGCATTTTTCACAGAACTAGAACAAAAAACTTCATAATCTGTATGGAAACACAAAAGACCCCGAATAGCCAAAGCAATCTTGAGAAAGAAAAACGGAGCTGGAGGAATCAAGCTCCTGGACTTCAGACTATACTACAAAGCTGCAGTAATCAAGACAGTATGGTACTGGCACAAAAACAGAAATATAGATCAATGGAACAGGATAGAAAGCCCAGAGATAAACCCAGACACATATGGTCACCTTATTTTCGATAAAGGAGGCAAGAATATATAATGGAGAAAAGACAGCCTCTTTCAATAAGTGGTGCTTGGAAAACTGGACAGCTACATGTAAAAGCATGAAATTAGAACACTTCCTAACACCGTACAAAAAATAAAATGGGTTAAGGACCTAAATGCAAGGCCAGACTCTATAAAAACTCTTAGAGGAAAACATAGGCAGAACACTCTATGATATAAATCACAGCAAGATCCTTTTTGACCCACCTCCTAGAGAAATGGAAATAAAAACAAAAATAAACAAATGGGACCTAATGAAACTTAAAAGTTTTTGCACAGCAAAGTAAAACATAAAAAAGACAAAAGGAAAACCCTCAGAATGGGAGAAAATATTTGCAAACGAAGCAACTGACAAAGGATTAATATCCAAAATTTACAAGCAGCACATTCAGCTCAATAACAGAAAAACAAATAACCCAATCCAAAAATGGGCAGTAGACATAAATAGACATTTCTCCAAAGAAGATATACAGATTGCCAACAACCACATGAAAGGATGCTCAACATCACTAATCATTAGAGAAATGCAAATCAAAACTACAATGAGGTATCACCTCACACCAGTCAGAATGGCCATCATCAAAATATCTACATACAATAAATGCTGGAGAGGGTGTGGAGAAAAGCGAACCCTCTTTCACTGTTGGTGGGAATGTAATTGATACAGCCACTATGGAGAACAGTATGGAGGTTCCTTAAAAAACTAAAAATAGAACTACCATACGACCCAGCAATCCCACTACTGGGCATTACCCTGAGAAAACCATAATTCAAAAAAAGTCATGTACCACATTCTCATTGCAGCTCTATTTACAATAGCCAAGACATGGAAGCAACCTAAGTGTCCATCAACAGATGAATGGATAAAGAAGATGTGGAGCATATATTCAATGGAATACTGCTCAGCCATAAAAACAAATGAAATTGAGTTATTTGTAGTGAGGTGGATGGACCTAGAGACTGTCATACAGAGTAAAGCAAGTCAGAAAGAGAAAAACAAATACCGTATCTTGACACATATATATGGAATCCAAAAGAAAAAAAAAAGGTTCTGAAGAACCTAGGGGCAGGACAGGAATAAAGATGCAGTCGTAGAGAATGGACTTGAGGACACAGAGAGGGGGGAGGGTAAGCTGTGATGAAGTGGGAGAGTAACATTGACATATATACACTACCAAATATAAAATAGATAGCTAGCAGGAAGCAGCTATACAGCACAGGGAGATCAGCTCGGTGCTTTTTGACCACCTAGAGGGGTGGGATAAGGAGGGAGGGAGGGAGGTGATATGGGGATATATGTATACATACAGCTGATCCCCTTTGTTATACAGCAGAAACTAACACAACGGAGGAGATATGGGAATATATGTATATGTATAGCTGATTCACTTTGTTATAAAGCAGAAACTAACATGGCATTTTAAAGCAATTATACTCCAATAAAGATGTTAAAAAAAAAGAGCTCTTTCATATGTGTTGCATGACATCTATTGTCAGCCAGCTCACCCACTTTCTATTATTTGATATGGTTTTAGTAACTTCTACAAGAAATCAGATAATTCTGTGGGATCTTAAATGCTTATGGATAATTGGCAGATCTCTCTGCTCCAGAGGAATGCTCCTGCAAAACATTAGCTGAAGAAAAAAAAAAGGGCTAATAGCATTAAAATGTCTTTTAAACAAATGGTGTTTCCTTTATTAAAAATTAAACATTTCTAATAATTACATTTCCTTTTTCTGAGTTTTTATCAACACATAACTTATGATTATTTACTTCCTATAATTTTCCTTTCTGAATTTTGTCCCTTGATTTTACATTTCTTTTGAATTACTTGTTTATAGGAAATGTCAAGGAATTATTGGGTTTTTTGTCCCTCAAGTTTCTTTGGATTTGTGTACTGTAAGTATAACAACATATTTCAGTATCAGGGAATTTCTAAAGCTATGTCTTTGAGAAGAATATATTTTTTATGACTAATAAAATTTAAGATATGTACCAGGAACCAGGAATTGTCAGCAAATGGAATAATAAAATAGTGCTGTTTCCGCATAGCAAAGAAGATCAGCTTAGTGCTTTGTGACCACCTAGAGGGGTGGGATAGGGAGGGTGGGAGGGAGACGCAAGAGGGAGGGGATATGCAGATATATCTATACATGTAGCTGATTCACTTTGTTATACAGCAGAAACTAACACACCATTGTAAAGCAATTATACTCCAATAAAGATGTTAAAAAAATGAAATAGTGCTGTTTGTTTAGTTTGAAATACTCTGCCAAAATCATGAAGCAGTAATATTTTGCCTCTTTTTCAAGGTACGACTGCAAGTGAAATTATCTTAATGTTTCTAAGTTGTTCTTAGAAGTTAACCCTTAACTTAAAAAAAAAATGCTTAGAACATAATTTGGTAATTTAGCAGACGGTATTTCAAAATGAGAGCAAAATCCTACAGGAGTCATCTCCTTCCAATCAACATAAAGGTGCAGTGAATTAACCAAGCTCAGGGCTGAAGTGTGACATTGTATCTGGTCACTTAAAGGGTAGAAAGTGTATAGTTCAAGCCATTGTTTACATTTCTAAGTAATAAATTTAGCTGGGACCATTCCAAAGTAAGCCCCCCAAAAAGTCTTTTGGTAAATATTCTCACATAGGCTATAAACCAAAATGGTTCAAACATTAAATGAAAACAAAGCTAAGTTTCGCAAAAATTCAGAGCAGTGTTCTTGACCTGTTTGCAGCAAGTTGTACCTGTGGAAATGCCAGCTTCAGAGTAGCCTTGTAAAGAAACAGGTTAGGAGGGAGATATAAGTGTGACTCATTTGAGCAACTGTTCTAATGCACACTTTCCACTGCCTTCAGCAGGTTAAGAATATTAAAGCTTCATTCCTGCTGAGCATGCCTGGATATCTTCTATTTAACTCCCTGGGAACTTGTAATGTCTCCTGGTGAGTATAAGACAGTGCTACCTTCTGCAGTTGCCAACTGGTAGAAGCAAAAACACCTGGGCAAAGTACTTGTTAAATGGCATATTTCTTCTCCATGGCAGGCACTGCAGACTGAGAAATCTGCTTTTTAGTACCGCGTTTTTTAAAAATACATTGTACAAAGTGTCAAACCAATAGTTTAATTTAAGTCCCGTCTTTACTTTGGTTCCTAGAAGTGGGTAGTGGATTTTATTTTTGTTGTCATTGTCTCATCCATTGGGCTCACTATTTTACAACTTTCTACAGTGAATCCACAATCAGCTCTTTTATCCATCACTGATCTCAATAACAAAGTTCAACTGCTAAGAAGACAACTCTTTTTAACCATGCATTACCAAAAATCAACATATTTTTGTGGACACTGATTACTCAAATACATTGAGTATTGGCTAATTGGGAATGTGTGTTGATTTGCTATTCATATTTAATTCTACCGTATAAACGTAGGCTCATGAACAGAATCCTTCACTTGCATACTAAATGGCCTTCAACTTCATGAGCCATGAGGTGTGAGCAAGAAATAAAAACCTTCCTAAACACCACAGGAATAAGCCATTATTATTTTTTATAAAGAAGGGATGAATTAGTAACATTTTTATTGAGTTGTTTTTTTTCCTTGCTTTTGGTGTTCAGATTATGATTTGCTAGAAAGTTATACTGCCTAATATATAACTGAAATACAATAATTCCCAACATTAATTAATAGTAATAAAGGAGGCTCATTTGTCGAGGTAACCTATATGTCACAGAGCACACTAACTCAGAATACAACACAGGTCTTAATTTTATCAACAACCCACCTTTCTCCGATGCCACTTCCTCACTAGCTTTTTTTTTTTTTTTTTTTTGTGGTATGCGGGCCTCCCTCTGCCGTGGCCTCTCCCGTTGCGGAGCACAGGCTCCGGACGCGCAGGCTCAGCGGCCATGGCTCACGGGCCCAGCCGCTCCGCGGCACGTGGGATCCTCCCGGACCGGGGCGCGAACCCGCGTCCCCTGCATCGGCAGGCGGACTCTCAACCACTGAACCCGGTTCCCCTGCATCGGCAGGCGGACGCGCAACCACTGCGCCACCAGGGAAGCCCCCTCACTAGCTTTTAAAGTACCTCTAGCCCTTTACAAAATCCATTCCAATTATTTCTCAGAGTGTTCAGAAAATTTCTCACCTGTGTTTTTAATACAGTGCCTAAGGAGCCACCTGACGTCTGCCATTCTCCCCCTCTTCCTCCCATGATGATGTCAGTTCATTTCTGTGGTGGTGGTAGTGGTGGTGGGTGTGTCTGCTGCTTGGCTCTCTAAGCCCCTTTAAAACCTCAGAGGGAAATTTACCAGCACTGCCGGCACTGCCACTGGCACTCGGCCAAAGCCAGTCCACCAAGCTATGGTGCCGATGCCAAGATGCCAGAACTAACATGGTGGGACCACAGCCCAGCTTTGCTGAAGTAAAGAGAAACTTCCCTAATATTCATGTCGTACTACGTGATGGTTTTTCCATACACGTTTGCCTTGTGCTTCTAATGTCTCCTAGATATCCTCATTTAAAAGAGCACTTTTATTTGCCCACTTCCCACCCATGGCACATGTCGACAGCTAGCTAAACCAACAGACACCGAGAGGAGTAAATACCACATAATGGCCAAGTTCAAGCTTCCTTTTTAATGAATTAAACAGTTTGGGTTAAGCCCATTGCCTGACCCTACCTTCCTGCTGGCATACCCTTTCCTAGGAGGATCCTATGCACCCTAAGGTGAAGAAAAATGTCACTAGCCCTGTTCTATAAATGAATAAAACAAATTAGAAACAAGACCTGTTACATAATTTGAGGCCTAGTGCAAAATGAAGATGTAAGGCTTCTTGTTCAAAAAATACTACAAATTTCAAGATAGGGAGGGCAGAGCATTAAACCAAGGGCAGAGTCCTCCTGAGCACCAGGCCCTGTGTAACTGAATAGACCACACATCCTTGAAGCCAGCCCTGCACAGAGAAGTGAAGTAATTTTCCCAAAGCCACACAGCTACTGCATGCCTGAATAGGGATTTGAAAACAGAGGTCTGACTATAACAAGCACTATGTTCCCTAGCCAGCACTATGTTCCCAGATTCAAGGTCACCAGCTCCCCTATTCCTCATGCAACATCACCATCATTCTTCAGATGTGCCCAGTCTTGACCAAAACTTAATGGGAGAGCATAGCTCAGGTTCAAGATGGGAATCACAAAGTAACCTTAGTCTAGTTTCTTACATAGAGTCAAGGTTACCAGTGAGCCACTTTAAGAAATCAGCATTACATATACCTATATCCCCTCCCTCTTGGACCTTCCTCCTACCCATCCCCAAACCCACCCATCTTGGTCATCAAAGAGCACTGAGCTGAGCTCCCTGTGCTATACCACATGTTCCCACTAGCTATCTATTTTACACATGGTAGTGTATTTATGTCAAACCTAATCTCCCAATTTATCCCACCCTCCCTTCCCCCCACTGTGTCCACACATCTGTTCTCTACGTCTGCATCTCTATTCCTGCCCTGCAAATAGGTTCATCTGTACCATATTTCTAGATTCCACATATATGCATTAATATACGATATTTTTCTCTGACTTACTTCACTCTGTATGACAGACTCTAGGTATACATATAGCTGATTCACTTCGTTGCACAGCAGAAACTAACACACACTGTAAAGCAATTATACTCCAATAAAAATAAGAGAAAAAGAAAAAGGTCTAGCACATTAAAAAAAAGAAATCAGCATTTATCACCATGGAAAAAGCACGAGGCAAGGGTTAATTGAAAACACTCAATTTCTGAGATAATTGAATGGACCTTTGGAGTAAAGAAGAAATGGACTAAGAAAAAATAATGCATGAGTGTACATGGATAATAGCTTGCATCCCTTTCCATTTTTTGTTCTAAATTAACTCAGAGTAAGGGATGCGCCCATGTTCTGAAGGATTCCAGGAAGAGAGACTTCAACCTTCATGGAGAGGTTCAGTTTACCTCTTCCTCTGAAATTCTCTTGCTGTTTCTGAGACACTGTGAATTATTTTAAGAATCACAGTATTTACTTAAATGCAGTTATTATATATCTTTCTGCTTTAATACCAGACTGTCAATGTATATTCTGATAAAGTCCCAAGTCAGACGGATCTGGAATTAAAGCCTCATTTATATCTCTTACTTGCTAGCAATGAAGCCTTGAGGAATTTCCATCTCTCTGAGCTTTATATCTATGACTGAGTGAGATGATGCCTAACAAATAAGCATTCAATAACTATTTATTTTCATTTCTTTCTTTTTTGTTAAACACTTAACTTTTCTCATAGCATTTGCATGACTGAGCCTTTGTAAGCTTGTTTTTATAGGATCTATGAATTTATTTCTGATATTAACTAAGAAATGACTAATGATGTGTATTTAATAAATAAAAACTATCATTATGCTGCCCATATATTCCAATTTACACAACCCAAGTTGACACTCATCTCAGCTTAGTTATTAATAAAAATTCCCTTTCTATTCTCAAAACTGTCCCCTTTTGGATGACAGATTTTATGATCACCCTGGCTATAATGCAACTGGTATAACTTCAAAAGTTACCAGTCCTCCCATTCCACATATGTTGTTTTTAACAAAAATCGTTTTTGTTTATGACTGTGAATGCAAAATCAGTCAGAAAATACAGAAATCACATTCATTCCTCAACACATGTTTAATTGCCACTTGCTTCCTATAACCCCTGTTAGGCATGAGAAGGCAATAAAAATGAAAAACAAAAGCTCTATCATTCGTTTTTCCTTATCTTGTATTTTTTTTCTTGTATTTCCAAAATGGCTCATGGACCAGAAACTTTATTAAGAACCATGTTCCTACCTTAAAATAATCACACATCCTTTCATTTTCCCTGACAGAAATAATTGTTCTTTTTCTTCTATCGCTTACATTTGCGATATTTCTCGATTTGTGTAGCTCAAAATAGAGAATTGCACACTGAAGATCGATTTGCAAATACAGTCAGAGGGCGGCATCAAGGGTGGTGTCAGGCTGTGTGTACACCACATGGTCATGGTCAGGAGTGGCTCCCCAGGAGGCCCCTTCCAACAACTCTCCTTGCGTCCGTCTCCAACAGCTCTTGGTGCTTCTCTGACCGATTTGGTGCTCATCGCACTGCCTTGCTTTTCACCTTTAAATATAAAGACATATCTGTGTCCCCACCTATACTATAAGCTCCTCAGGGGCGTTTGAAAAACCTCAACAATAACAGTAACTGAAATTTACTAAATATTAAATATGTGCCAAATGCTTTAGTTATTTACTCTTCAGAAAGAGCCTCTAAAGTATACTTTATAGGTTTTTTAAAAATGAGGCTCAGAGGAGAGAAGTAACTCTTGCCTGGGTTCACCCCACTAACAGGAATCAAAAGCCAGATGTGACCCAGAATCAGTTTGACTCTTAAGTCTGTGCTGTTAGCACTGTTCTTTACATGACCTCAAAATACACAGAGTTTTCTGGGCAACAGGCATAGTAATAAATTCTCAAGAGTAATTTATTTATTCATGTGTTTAAATAAGCTTATAATACAGAATAGGTAAGCAAATTTTAAAGGTTTCCAACAGGAAACCAAAGACAATGTGGTTTTCTAAATCAGTTCTTTTAACCATAAATTATTTCTCAGCCTAGCACCTGGCACATACCTGACAAACAATAGACACTCAATAAACATTTGTTGAATGAAGGAACAAACTTATATTCAAGACTACAGCCTTGGGACTTTTGTTCTGTTTTATTCTTTGTGTTGCCAGGCTGAGCTCTCTATTTAAAATAAAGCCCCTACTCAGCCTGAGCCCAATGTTAGGTCTGAGTGACATCCAGGGGAACGGAACTCTTGGCCTCAATGCAGATCTGGTGAATTTGGCCAGAGAGGTGGGAACCTATCACAAAAGTAACTCAGAGCCCAGGAACCTAATTTTTGTCAGAAAAAGGCAAGAGACAAAAGATACCTTCTCTACTAAGGATTCAGAAAGAAAGAAGCAGTGGGGATGTGAAGTCTGTTAGTGAAAAGAGCAGTATTTTTAGCTTCCTCTGAGACTCTCTTCTAGTGTGTCTGGCTGTGTGAGGGAAATTTTTTAAAAAATTATAGAATCAAAGTAAGGGGGAAAAATAATACACATGGTGTACATTTCGCTCTTTATAGATATTTTTTAAAATTTCTGTAATCTTACCTAGAAAGGGGTTTCTCTACTTCTTCTATACCTTCTCTAAGTTCTCAAAGTCTTGGAATAAATGGGAAAAGTCTCTATTGGAGAAAATCTGTTTATCTTCATTCGTGAGCAGTGCATCAATCTGTTTTCTCCCAAGTCCTGGATGTGAAGCCGGAAGGCTCCTGAATTCTTGGTGCAGTTCTGACTACTGAATTTCAATTTTGAGTAATATTTCTCTAAATGTCTTTTGCAGAGAATCTGCATTAAAGTCATCTGGATACTTACCAGGTGTGGATTCCCAGACACTGCCTCACGCCTACTTAACCAGAACCTCTGGGTCGGAGCCCAGGAATGTACATTTTAAAAGAAACTCCTTCAACGATTTTCAAGCACATAGATATTTGAGAACCAACCACACTGATCTTGAACCAGGCCATAACAAATCCCATTTATAGTATACCTCTGGTATTACCTGTTTCTGAATTCACTCCCTGAGACTTCCTAGAATTTTATCACCTTTCCTAATTTTTCCCTAGAGTTCTTTTGTGTGTGTGTTTGTTTTTCGCTAGAGTGTTTAGGACGCAGAAAGCTGTTAGTATTTAACTGAGTAAAACATGCTTGGATCAAAAACCCGGTTTTCGATTGCTTATTGGTTGTAACTTTAAGTAGTTTAATTAGATTTCAGTTTTTTTACCTGTAAAACAGAAATAGTAATAAAAATAGTAACATTTCACGCTTTTTAAAAATGATTAAATGCAGTTTGCATTCTCAGTATCATATATGTTAAAATTTCCATTCCTTATAATTTTTTTTTTTTTTTTTTTTTGCGGTACACGGGCCTCTCACTGTTGTGGCCTCTCCCGTTGCGGAGCACAGGCTCCAGACGCACAGGCTCAGCGGCCATGGCTCACGGGCCTAGCCGCTCCGCGGCATGTGGGATCCTCCCGGACCGGGGCACGAACCCACGTCCCCTGCATCGGCAGGCGGACTCTCAACCACTGCGCCACCAGGGAAGCCCCCTTATAATTTTTTACATTTTTATTCCTAAACTTAGGGCCTTGCTGTGTTTTTTCATAGCCAAGTCGGAGCCTTAGGGCATTAATTATTTTGGTCCCAAGGTCGCTTGGCTAAAACAACATCAGTCTTGTGAAAGGGAAGGGTGAATGCACACCTGGACAGAAGATGGATCTAAAGCTGAAGAGCTACACCAGCCCCTCTTAGCTGCATCCACTCTGAGACAGGAGGAAAAATCTCCCCTGACACAGAGTGCAGATGTTCTGCTTCTCAGAGCCACTTGGAAACCCAGCTTCAGGCACATCTTATAGAAATAGTAAACCACAGATTTAGTCAAGAGACAAAGGGCAATTGTTACCTTTATAAAATAATCATACAATTCATAATATTAATTAAAAGATACTTCCTTTACAGAGAGAGCTCTTCTGGTTCATTTTAAATGTTTCTGCCAGAAAAACATTCAATCCATGAATTTTCAGCAACTCTTCCACCAGGTCACAGGCCAGATGGATGACTCTGCCTCTTTCATCCCCAGAATAATGCTTTTCTTTACTCCTTGGCTTTCTGTGTTGCCTCAAGGAGCTCAGACCTCAGGTAACCAGAGAACAAGCCACAGAGTGCTTGTAGTCCCCAAGCCTTCCGAGAGAGCAGGAGCCTTCTAGTAGCCTCTCATTTACTGGAGGAGGCTGGATGCATACGGTAATGCATCAGCTAGGGAGAGAAGCCAGGCTTTTCATATGATTCTAAAGTTAGGTGCCAGGAAATAATGAATGAGAGTCAGTGACATCTTTTCTTGTCCCTGACCTGTCACTAAACTACCAGTGAGGCAGGCACTTCTGGGTCTTGACTTTCTAATCTTTCCAATGGAGCTTAACGCCCCTTCCTTGCCTTCCCCCAAAGGATTACTGTAGGACCCAAATGAGAAAATGTACATCAAAGAGCCTGGTAAATTGATAAAGCAACACAGATAAAATGGTTCGCGATTGTCAGACACTGTAGGTTAACTGACCTAGCACCCATCCCCAACTCCTTTTCCTGCCTCTCCGTAGAGGCCAAGAAAACAAATATTATAATTTTTCATCCTCTCTTACAGAAAGAATAGCCTGTTACACAAAGGTAAAGATTTCCAGATAGAGGTGGCTAGTGTTGCCTTTCCTTCCTCCTTTTTTCCCTGAACAAAGATGTGATGACTTTGTTCTATGCTATACTATACAGCCACACTATAACCAGGAGGTAAAGAGCACAAGAGGAAAGCCAGTAGGTGGGGGATGGTAGAAAAGAAAGATAAAAAGAGCCTGAGTCTATGATGGCAAAATGGAAATGTTGAACCAATTCCAGAAATCTCCTGTATTAAAAACAAATATAAGAAAATGAATCCCCTATTCATTTAAACTACTATTAGATACTCTGTGTCTTGCAGCCACATGTGTTCCTAACTGAGACAATGACAGAAGCCAGAATGATCCTTTTTAAAACTTAAGCTGGGTCATGTTGCTCCTTTGCTTCTAAATGCCCCCAATGACTCCCTACCTCACCTAGTATAGGCACTCTTCCCAAGGCCCAAAAAGGCCCTACACACTCTGCCTCTTGTGAATGCCTGGATCTCATCGCCTACCCTCTTCCCCTGACTAGGTCTACTCCTTGGTCTCGACTCAACACACCAGGTACACTCCTACCATAAGCCTTTTTTATTTTCTTTACTGTTTTCTCAGCCTGGAATGTTCCTCCCATCGATATCTGCCAGGCTCACTCCCTTTCTTTTGCCAGGTCTTTGCTAAAATGTTACCTTTCAGTGAGGCCTTTCTGCTACCCAATATCAAATTGCAAAAAGTCCCCCTGCCTAGCCCTGTTTTACTTATCCACATAACTTTTAAAATTAATACAGATCCCTATATTTCCTGAAAACTATAGGTTTCATTCAAAAAGCTGAGTTAATACCTGAGGGCTTATGCTTCTCTGAGCTGTAAAAAGATTAACACCATTTAAAAAAATTATTATTTATGCCATGACAGCATCCAAAACAAAGATTTGAGGCACTTTATAACAAGCCACACGCATAGTAAACCATTACATAAATAAACATAATTAAAAGTCATAAGGAGTACAGATTTAAATGGCGATTCCCCATTCTACTTATTCTAAACTCTTTGGGTGGGCTCAAACTCCTCTATAAGAATCAAGAAAAATAATTAATTGTGACAACCAGCTCTCATCACTGCTAGATACCCATGCCAATTTACAAAACTGCCTACACCAAATAAATACAGTCCATATTCTTCAAGGACTGGGGTTTCCTCCAATTAAGCAATGGCTTCAAATCAGAACAGGTGACACAGGTAACTCAAAACAGCTTGTTTAGTCTGACTCACGAAGTCAGCAGGAAGATAAACAACTCTACAAACAATTTCAGAGAGTGCTTAGAACACCATCTTTTACTTCTAAAGCTAAGGCCCATAGCCATAATCTCATTTACTTATCCCTCAAACCCTTGCCAGATGCCTCACCTGATCATTCTTAAAGATCCTAATTGGATCTCAAAACTAATTTACTGTTTACTTCATTTGTATGTGATGTTCTCCTTATAACATCATTAACATGGAGAGAGGGACCACGTTTAGCTGCCCTACTTTTTTTTTTTTTTTTTTTTGCGGTACACGGGCCTCTCACTGTTGTGGCCTCTCCTGCTGAGGAGCATAGGCTCTGGACGCGCAGGCTCAGCAGCCATGGCTCACGGGCCCAGCCGGTCTGCGGCACGTGGGATCTTCCCAGACCGGGGCATGAACCCGTGTCCCCTGCATTGGCAGGTGGGCTCTCAACCACTGCACCATCAGGGAAGCCCTGCCCCACTTTTTAATAGGGAAGAACAAATCTGACTCCATATTGGGTCCATTTCTTTTACTTTAACCTCTGTATTCTATTGCTTTTGCTACAAGTTAAGAATGCTGCCTGTAGTGCAAAATATACAGGATAGCCCATTCTCAAGGATCTGACTTTAAAGGTATAACACTTTCCCATTCACATAGAGATAAAAAGTTGCAGAACAGAGAATAACACTTGTCATCAACAACATTTGTCCTCAACAACACTTGTCCTCTTGCAGGTTAGCAGGAACATCATGACCTGACGTACCTGGACAGATGCAAGAATAAAGGATTCTGACACCAAGAAGTCTGCAACAACCAACCACCCCCCTCCCCTTTTAGTATAAAAGAAGCCTGAATTCTAACCAGGTAAGATGGTTCTTTAGGACACTAGTCTACCATCTTCTCGGTATGCTAGCTTTCCAGATTAAGTCACTATTCCTTGCCCCCAAAACTCGTTTCTCACTTTACTGGTCTATCATGTGGCAAGCATTACAAACTTGAACTCAGTAACAACTTTATTGAATTTCAGCTACATTTGTTTATCTGCACAAGAGTGGGATTTCTTCTTTATCTCTTTTCTGTTGCTTACCACATGAACTCTTTCTTGATTACAAGGAAAATTTCAGTTCAACAATTTTTACGAAGCCCCCTACTCTGAATGATTTACGTGGACTTTTACAAAATAAAATTTGTAATTTTTGGAGTTTTATCTTTTCCAAATAAAAAATATAATCCTATAATCATACATATATTTCTCTATGAATTATTTATCCAATTTTTTCAGGAAATAATAATGACTGGGTGGCCGAGATGGTATATATAGTAGGAAGACTCTAAGTTTAACTCCTCCCACAGACTCACCAAAATTACCGCTATTTACAGAATAACTACTGATGAGCATGACTTGAATTTTAGCAGAAAAGGTCTTCTACAACCAAAGATTAAAGAAAAGAAACACAATAAGCTGGCATCAGGGGCAGAGACCCAGTATAATCAAGACCCACACCCCTAGGTAGGCAACCCATGAACATGAGGAAGATCACAATTGCTGAGGTTCTCCCCAAGATGAAAATTGTCTGAGCACTGCATTGGGCTCCCCAGCCTAGTGGTCCTGCACAGGACAGCAGGAACTTGTGTACAGGAGAGCCAGAGGGCTAAAGGAAACAGAGACTCTGCTCTTAGAGGGCATATGGAAAATCTCACACACTCTGAGACACAGTGCATATGCATTAATCTTAAAGGAGCTTGGGTGAGACCCAACTGCTGATCTTGGAGAGCCTCCCAGAGAGGCAGGAGGCAACTGGGACTCCCCATGGGGACACAGACATTGGTGAGAGCCCTTTTGGGAAACTCCTTCTACCACGAGGACACTGGTGCTGGTAAGCACTATTTAGGAATCTTCCAGCTAGCTTATTAGTGCAGGGGCTTACCCGTCCACCAGCCAGTTAGCACCAGTCATGGGACTCCCCTAGGCTGAGCAGCCAGCCTTGCAGGGACTCAGCTCTGCCCACCAGCAGACTGGCAACATCTCTGGGCCCCCTGGGAACTGCTGCCAGCTGCTGCAGGACCTGGTCCCCCCCAACAGTGGGCCAGCACCAGTCCCAGAACACTCTGGCCCATGCAGCCGTCAAACTGGGACTCAGCTCTGCTCAGCAGCTGGCTAACTTCCAGTCCTGGGCCCCCCAGGTCCTACAGTCAGCTGCATTAGGACCCAGACCCACCCAACAGAGGGCCAGGAGCTACCACACAAGACAGGGTCTGACAGCCAACCAGGCAGGGCAGCATGCCCATAGTAGTCATTCCCACCACAACAGGAGGCCCACACGGTCCACATAGGGGGCAGCCCGAGAGCATGTAGCTCTAGTGACCAGAGGTGAATGTACTGCTGGGCCCCAAAAGATGTCTCCCACATAAGGCCCCTTCTACAAGATCAGGAAAGGTAACCAATCTACCTAATACATAGAAATGAAAACAGAAAATTAGCCTAAATGAGGTGACAGAAGAATATGTTCCAAACAAAGAAACAAGCTAAAACACCAGAAGAAGAACAAAGTTAAATGAAAATAAGCTATCTACCTGGTAAAGATTTCAAAGAAATGATAATAAAAATGCTCAACAAACTTAGGAGAAAATGGATGAATACAGTGAGAAGCTTAACGAAGAGTTAGAAAATATAAAGAAGAACCACACAGAGCTGAAGAATACAATAATCAAAATAAAAAGTACACTAGAAGGAATCAATAGCAGATTAGATAATGCAGAGGAACAGATCAGCAATCTGGAAGACAGAGTAGTGGAAGTCACCCAAACTGAACAGAAAAAAAAAGAAAGAGAGCTTTTTAAAAGGAGGAAAGTTTAAGGGACCTTTGGCACAATATCAAGCATAAAAACATTTGCATTATAGGGATCCCAGAACGAGAAGAGAGAGAGAGAAAAGAGCAGAGAATTTTTGAAGTTCTCTAAAAATTTCTCTAACCTGGGAAAGGAGACAGACTTCCAGGTCCAGGAAGCACAGTGTCCCAAATGAGAAGAACCCACAGAGATCCACACCAAGACTCATTGTGATTAAAATGGCAAACATTCAATATAAAAACTGAAACTTGAAAGAAGCAGGAGAAAGCAGCTAGTTTCATACAAGGGAACTCCCGTAAGACCACTAGTTGACTTTTCAGCAGAAATTCTGCAGGCCAGAATGAAGTGGCATGATATATTTTAAATGATGAAAGGAAAAAAACCTATAACCAAGAACACTATACTAGGCAAGGGTATTCAGATTTGAAGGGGAGATAAAGAGTTTTACAGAGAAACAAAAGTTAAATGAGCTTAGCACTACTAAACAAGCTTTACAAGTGACTTCTCTAAGCAGAAAAGAAAACAACTAGAAATATGAAAATTATGAAAGGAAACATCTCACTGGTAAAGGCAAACATACAGGAAAGGTAGTAGATCAACCACATATAAAGCTAGTAGGAATGTTAAAAGAAAAAAGTAGTAAAATCATCTATGTACACAGTAAGTAGTTAAGGGATACACAAGATAGAAAGATGTAAAATATGATGTCAAAACATTACAAAACTGAAAGTTAGTAGAAGGAAGGAAGTAATAAAGATTAGAGTGGGAATAAATGAAACAGAGACTAACAAAATAGAAAAGATCAATGAAACAAAGATCTTGTTCTTTAAAAAGATAAACAAATTTGATAAACCTTTAGCTAGACTCAAGAAAAAAAGAGGGCCCAAATAAATAAAATCAGAAATGAAAGAGAAGTTACAACTGACACCACAGAAATATAAAGGATAATAAGAGATTACTATGAACAATTATATGAAAACAAAATGGACAACCTAGAGAAATGGATAAATTCCTAGAAATGTACAGTCTCTAAGACTGAAGCATGAAGAAATAGAAAAAAAAGAACACACCAATTACCAGTAATGAAATTGAATCAGTAATCAAAAAACTTTTCAAAAATAAAAGTCCAGGATGAGACAGTTTCACAGGTGAATTCTACCAAACATTTAAAGAAGAGTTAACACTTATGCTTCTCAAACTATTCCAAAAAAATTGAAGAGGAAGGAATGTTTCCAAATTCACTTTATGAGGCCAGCATCACCCTGACACCAAAATCAGACAAACATACCACAAAAGAAAAGTTATAGGTCAATATCACTGATGAGCACAGACACAAAAATCTTCAACAAAATATTAAGAAACCAAATTCAACAATTATAAAAAGGGTCATAACATCTGATCTAGTGGGATTTATTTCAGGGACACAAGGATGGTTCAATATCTGCAAATCAATCAATGTGATACACCACATTAACAAATTGAAAAATAAAAATTCTATGATCATCTCAATAGATGCAGAAAAAGCTTTTGACAAAATTAAACATTTATGTTAAAACTCTCAACAAAGTAGGTATAGAGGGAACATAATACAATAAAAGCTAAATATGACAAACATACAGCCAACATTATACTCAATAGTGAAAAGATGAAAGCATTTCCTCTAACATAAGGAACAAGAAAGGATGCTCAATCTCACCACTTTTTGTAACACAGTTTTGGAAGTCCTAGCCACAGCAATCAGACAAGAAAAATAAATAAATAAAAGGAATCCAAATTGGAAAGAAAGAAGTAAAAGTGTCAGTTTGCAGATGGCATGATACTGTATATAGAAAATCCTAAAGACAATGTCAAAAAAAATTAGAACTAATAAATAATGTGGCCAGATACAAAATTAATATACATAATCTGTACACTAACAACAAACGATCAGAAATGGAAATTAAAATAATCTCATTTACAATTGCATCCAAAAGAATAAAATACCTAAGAATAAATCTAACCAAGGAGGTAAATACCTGTACTGGGAAAACTATAAGACATGAAGGAAATTGAAGACAACACAAAAAAATGGAAAGATAGATCGTGCTCGTGGATTGGAAGAATTAATATTGCTAAGATAACTATACTCCACATGGCAATCTACAGATACAGGGCAATCACTGTCAAAACACCAATAGAATTTTTCATAGAACTAGAACAAATGATTCTAAAATTTGTATGGTAACACAAAAGACCCCAAATAACCAAAACAACGTTGAGGAAGAAGAACAAAGCAGGAGGTATCATGCTCCCTGACCTCAAAGTATACTACAAAGCTAAAGTAATCAAAAAAGTATAGTACTGGCACAAAAACAGCCAGGTAGATCAATGAAACAGAATAGAAATTTCAGAAATAAACCTACAGTTATATGATCAACTAATCTACAAAAAGGCCAAGAATATACAATGAAAATAAGACAACCTCTTCAATAAACGGTGTTGGGAAAACTGGACAGCTACATGCAAAAGAATAAAACTGGACCACTTTATCACAGCATATACAAAAATAAATTCAAAATGGATTAATGATTTAAATGTAAGTCTTGAAACCATAATATTCCTAAAAGAAAACATAGGGAGTACATTCTTTGACATCTGTCATAGCAATATTTTTTTGGATCTGTCTCCTCAGGCAAGGGAAACAAAACTGAAAATAAATAAATGGGGCTACATCAAACTAAAAAGCTTTTTCACAGCTGAGGAAACTATCAACAAAATGAAAAGGCAGCCTACTGAATGGAAGAAGATATCTGCAAACAATTTATCTGATAAGGGGTTAATATCTAAAATATACAGAGAACTCATACAACTCAACATGAGAAAAACTACCAGAGTTAAAGAGGACCTGAATAGACATTTTTTCAAAGACATACAGATGGCCCACAGACACATGAAAGCATGCTCAACATCACTAATCATCAGGTAAATGTAATCAAAATCACAATGAAATACCACTTCACACCTGTCAGAGGGCTATTATCAAAAAGACAACAATTAACAACTGTTGGCAAGGATGTGGAGAAAAGGGAGCCCTTGTGCACTGCCTCTGGGATTGTAACTTGGTACAGCCACTATAGAAAACAGTACAGAGGTTCCTCAAAAAATTAAAAATAATTCCATTTCTGGGCATCTTTTGAAGAAAATAAAAACACTAATTTGAAAAGATACATACACCCCTATGTTCATTGTAGCATTATTTACAATAGCCAAGATATGGAAGCAACCTAAGTGTCCATCCATAGATGAATACACACAATGAAATATTACTCTGCCATAAAAAGAATGCAATATTGCCATTTGGGACAACATGAATGGACCTAGAGGGTATTATATTAAGTGAAATAAATAAGATGGAGAAAGACAAATACCTTATGATTTCACTTATATGTGGATTCTAAAAACAAAATAAGTGAACAGAACAGAAACAGAGTCAAAGATACAGAGAACAAACAGGTGGTTGCCAGAGTGGAAGGGGGTTGGGGCTTGAGTGAAATAGGTGAAAGAGATTAAGAGGCACAAACTTCCAGTTACAAAATAAATGAATTACAGGGATGAAATGTACAACATGAGGAACACAATCAGTAATATTGTAATAACTTTGTATGGTGACAGATGGTAACTACACATACCGTGATCATTTTGTAATGTATAGAAATATGGAATCACTATATTGTACACCCGGAACTAACATAGTGTTGTAGGTCAATTATACTTCAAACAAATAAATAAATAAATATTTATTGAACTCCAAATATGTCCAGAAACTCTTCTAGGCACTGAGAATAATGGTGAAAATAACCAAAGCCTCTGCTTCATGGAGTTTATAGTTTACTATTATTATTAATTTTAATCTTTATTTTATCAGGTCATATTACTAAAAGTAACCTAATAGGGATTTTGCAATTGTGCACTAAATTAAGCATAAGCCTCCTACTGCTTAAAACTGAAGAGAGAAACAGTAGTTTATCATATCACATTGAGAATCATACCATTCAGAAGAGAAAATTCTGTTTAAAAAATGGATTCATCACCTGAGTCATGGTACATATGACACTGCAAAACATTTCATAAAAGTCTTCACCAACAGACTTACAGAACATGCACACACCTTTCTCAAGGAGCCACTTGACAAAATACCCTTGCAATTTAAATAACTTTAGCACCAATTAGTGGCAGAATCAAGGATTTGTTTTTGGTCTAAATTGCAAGCCCTAAACTTTATTGAAATAACAAATTAGCATGAGCTTCCAAATCCTTTTGCAATTAAAAGCACATATATTATGCAAATAGCTAAAGTTTAAATTAACTTAAAATAAGCATCAATATTTAAGCAGATGCTCTTTAAACTTTTCTAAAGCAAAACAGAAATAACGTCAACTGATTGACACTGTCTCCTTGACTTTAGGAAAAACCTCCACCCAAACTATTTAATTTTGGCTTGATTCCCGAAGTTTGTCATCATCTCTTTTTAGTGAATCACCTCATGCTCTGTGGTTTTCTTTTTTGATCCAGCAAACCACAGGTCTCTCTTCAGAATTGCTTCTCAGTAATCTCTTCAAGGAGATCCCCAAGAGGCCCATAAATTCAATTTGGCATGCAAACATATTAAGAATCTAAGAATCCCCCTAACGCATGAAGTTTTTCCCCTAAGAAACAATTTTAAACTTCCCTCCTTCCATACGATTAATGCCATATTTGAAAGAAGCAAGCCTATTAATTTACAGCTTTGTTGGTTGCCCCTGGCAACCACCATTAGCCACTTTCTTCCCTCAGAGCCACGCATCCTTTACAACATCAGGAAATTGCATATAATTTTAATTGGCCTTATTACATCTCCCAAGGATGAAATGGAGTAAGAACCATGTACAGAGTGAAGAAATAAAACCAGGAGTGACAAGTTTTTATCCTCTTTAACTGCATAGAAACTTTATATTTTCAACTGGCAAGTCTATTGGAGGTTCCTTTGAGCAGTAAGATTGCATATTGAAAAGCAAACTGGCATTGCTAATAAAATATTCAAGGTTATGCAGAGACTAAAAACTGTCAATGAGGGATTTAATGGATCTTCAGCATTCTTTCATACTCCTAAAAATTTCTTCTTGCTTCAAAATAGAAATAATTCTATATTGAAGAAATACTAATGTACAGTCCTCATATTTTAGTAAAGAAAATGATAAAAGATTCTTGGAGACAGTATTTGGAGTCTGAGTCTCTTTACGGGTTCTGAGAGCGTTCACTTTCTGTCGGAGGTGGGACCGCCTTGTTTCAGTTTCAGCTAAATATTCCGACTGTTCAAGTGAGAAGACATCACGCAGCTCCGACAGCAGGGGCACTGCACCCTTTTATCCATGAGGTGGAGAGTTAATGCTTTTTAAAAGCAAAGTGTTAAAATTATATTTTTAGGATTACATCTTAAGGTCCTTTTAGAAACTGGATCTAGAATCACGATTATCCCACCATTACAGCCACAAGTAAACTTCGGGACATTCTTTCCATTTCAATAACCACTTGCAGTTTTTTGTCACAGCATTTATCAAATAAGATGCTCTAGAGGGAGAAACATATTGGCCCAGCTCATCTCTTCTTGCTCAGCCACGGATCATAAGTCACTAAGTAATTATTGCTTAGCTGTCGCATGTCAGGGGACTCCCATATTCCAATCAGCTGTGGTCCAGGGCAGATTCAGACAATTTGGTTAAAACCATGGCTCCCAGGTCCATCCCTTCAGTGGGAACTTTAAACATGAACGTTCCTCTTAGAAGGGACAATGGGTAGAAAAAATGCCATGAAACATTTAAAATAGCCCATAAGAGCAAAATACTGAAGTAGTTAATGGGGGAGTAACCACATTTGGATTATTCCACAAAGGGTAGAATCTCAGAGACAAAAAAATGGAGATATTTCATAGATGATATGGACAACTATATAGATACTTTAATTAGATGCCCTAAGACATATACATTTAGTTAGTGGGACTTTCTCTTTTAAGAAAACTCACATATGCCCTCCTGATACAATCTGAAGCAAGCATATAGACTTTCTTACTTAAATATATCCCTAGACTTTATTTATTTCTACTCCAAATGGCAACATTGCTAGAAAAATTTATAAAACTAATGCAATGGCATTGAAAACTATCTGTCTCTGCTGCTTGGCAATCATTTTCTTCATTTGTTCACTCAGATGAGCCAAAACACTTGCCTTCCTCAAGCCCAACATTCAATCGTGCTTCCTCACACCTATTTTTGAGTCCATCTAATCTCACTGTACTTTTGATCTCTTGCTCTCTACTACTTCCTTCATCTACCCCCAAAATTTATTAATTCAACTATTCTAATCTTAAAGTGTTATAAAACAGCCATAACAAATTAAATGCTAATGACTATGAGCCTTCCTCCTTATGAAGTGACTATCTCAGTAATTCACCAACACTGATATAAATCTTACAAGAAAGAACAACTAATAATACCAACTATATGTTGAATTTTGTCATTTTACTGAAATGTGTGAGGATTACAGAAGGTGTCATGCCATACAACATATAAATTTTCACTAAAAAAAACTCCATTAAACACATCTCTACCTCAGTCTCTTTCCTTGACCCCAGCCACTATATCTTGCCTGGAAATCCTCCCACTAGAAAGAACTGAGACCAACCCTTCCTCCCTCATTTATCTTTCAGAGTAAAACTTTTTTTTTTTTTTTTTTTTTTTTGCTTTACGCGGGCCTCTCACTGCCGTGGCCTCTCCCGTTGCGGAGCACAGGCTCCGGACGCGCAGGCTCAGCGGCCATGGCTCATGGGCCCTGCCGCTCCGCGGCATGTGGGGTCTTCCCGGACCCGGGCACGAACCCGTGTCCCCTAGCATCGGCAGGCGGGCTCTCAACCACTGCGCCACCAGGGAAGCTCCAGAGTAAAACTTTTTTGCTTCAGTATAAAACATAGCCCAGCCAAGCTGCAGCAGCTTCCTCTTAATCATCTTCTCAGAAAAATTCTTCCCATCTTGCAAAGATATTCTCATATGAGTTGCTAAGAGGATAAAATGCTCTCCATATCATTACCCAAAACCCTCCTCTGACCCCAGACACCAAAGGCCTATATCATATTTCTCTTTTGCACTGCCCAAGTTCCCCAAAGAATATAGGACCTCTGCCTCTGATTTTTAACCATGAACTCCTCCTTAATTCCCATGCAATGAAACTTTTCAACTCTCAATTGAAACTATTTTCTTGACCTTCACCAAAGATCTCTTAACTACCAAAGCCAATGGGTTTGTCTAATTTTCTTTTTTGTGTATCTTCTCAGAACCACTTAAAACCTTCCCTTTTGAACTCTTGCCTTGGGGATGTAATCATAAAAGCAGAGCGTGAAGTCAGATAATCCTTGGTGTGAATCCAACTTTGCCACTTAAAAACTGCATGGATGATCTGATTTAATAACCAAAACCTCCTCTTCTGTTCTGGAATTTGGCGACAGTGGGGTTGTTATAAAAATAAAGTTAGTTAAAGTCACCACACAGTGACTGAACCTAGTAGGAGCTAAGTCACCCCCTCCCCACCCCGCCCAGCACACTTGACAATCTTCTCTGTTCTCCTTTCTCCTTTTCACTCAGTGACCATTCTTTTATCTTTTACTGGTTTTGCCTCCTCTTATCTGCTACATGTTAACATATGTCAAAGTTAGTTAAGACCTTGTACTTTCCCCTCTTGTTCCTGTCCTCCTCCTCTTCTTCATCTTCTTGTTAGCCTCTCTCTCTCCCCCTCCCTCCATCCATTCATCCCTCCCTCTCTGTAGGTCTCTATGTGTGTGTCTCTGTGTATATCTCTGAAAACTCACCAACTCTATGGCTTTGACATATACAGCCCTAAACTTTCTCCTGTTACTCCTTCTTCTTTTAAAATCTCCTATGTCTAAAAATGAATCATCTTCTTACCTCTGAAAACAGCTCCTCTGCAGACAAACTTTTCTCTATAAATGTTCCACTGTTCTAGCAAGTAAAATTGTTCAACAACTTCCCAGTGCCTAGAAGACAAAGTCCACAGTCTTCTGGGTGTATCATGTTGAAGTCCTCTGCCATCAGCCTCCAACCTCAGCTGTTCCTCCACTGACCCTCAGAAACACCAAGTGAACCCCTGCTGCTCAGCCTTTGCTCTTGCAGGTCCTCTTGTATAGAATAATCTCTGCATTTCCTCCAACTTTAACTTCCATTCCAAGTCCCTTCAAAGACTAGACTATGTTCTGCCTCTCCCTTGATTCTTCTTCAGTTGTTCCAACTTTCCCCCTGAATGACTGCACTGGTTGTTGTTGATACCACATCTTTTGCACCTCACATGAGTTTCCTTACATAGTGTGGTAAAGGAAAAGATGGTTAATACTAAAAGAGAAGAAAAATGAAATATATATGAAGTCTCTCAGATATTCTAGTCACTGGGCTAGAAGCTTTCACGAATCCTCTCCATACTCCTAAGAGGTAGACACTATTGTTGCATGTGTAATTGTTCCAGGGCTAGGAGCCTCTCTGTTTGTCATATTTGGAAATCATTTGATGATACTCACTTTCTCATTTTTTGTTTCAAATTCCCAAGGTACTTGGGAGAGTCGATGCCTAAAATGTGTCATAACAGAATTATACAGCTACATATAAGCTATTTTCACTATGTTCTTCTTATTGAGGCTGTCACCATTTAGCCGAGCGAGACGATGGGTCTCTAACTTTAGTCCATAAAGCTGTCACTATGATCCTCATGGACAATTTACAGTGACATGCCCATAGGCATGTTAAGAAGAAGTACATAAAAATGTCATAGTCAAATACTTGGTGGAAATTTTTTCTGCTTTTTCTGTTGCTGTAATTTTAATGAGCACAGTGCAAGTTCTCATGTGGGACCTGCAATCCATTAGAGAAGGTTGCTGTATACACTATGTAGGTACTTGCCTGTCACAGAGTGATTTGCTGACAAAATGAAAATTATGCCTTATTTCTTCAACGTGACAAGAGGTAAAATGGTGCAAACATTTGTAAATGACTTACAAAATGATGCCATAACCCATTTACTCTGTTTTTTTCAAGTAAGGACCTCCCCAAACAGAAAGAGTCTGATTATCATGTGTTTTTGAACAACGGCAATACATTTACTAGCACAAAGGTAGGCAGAATTGTCTCAGAAGATGAGCTTCTCTCCTTATAACAGTGGGGACTCTGAAAAAAATGTGATATATAATTCTTTCACATTTATTTATTTATACATTTTGGCTTTATCTTAAAGAGATTTTGATAAAGTGACAAGAAGGTGGGTGTCAATAAGCCATTTGTTTATAAATGTATCTGTTATTCTAATTTCTTTCTAAACTGTAGATGCTCTGAATAAACTAAAATACATTCTTTCCTTCTTTAGTTCATACAACTGATTCCTCTGATCTGCAAAGTTGACAGAGGAAAATGTACAAAATACATTGACAATACAGTGAACAAAAAAAAAGCTGAAGAAAAGGCTTAAAAGCAGAATCCATATGAGTCTACAACAGCTTCATATTCACAACCGCAGTTTACTACAATAACTGCCTGTACATTACAGAAACCACTTGCCTGCTAAAGAAGAAACACTTTTTAGAAGGAATGTATCTATGTGGATTTTTTTGAAAATCACCATGACAACTTTTACTTCTTCAGTATATGAATTTAACTGCTTGAAACAATGTAAAGGAAGAAGTCTCCCGAAAATAAGATCCAGTGTTTGGTTCATCTTTAAATGGATAGTGGAGAAAAATAAAAAAACCCAAGAAAATGATTACATTGGTATTCACAGCATAGCAAAACTGATCCAGGTAATATCACCTACCAATGCCTTCCTGGGTAACACCTGGTGAAATAGCTTCCTATTGTGATTATAGAAGATCATGTTCAGCGAGAAAATACAGGTTTCAGATTTTGTCATACTGATTTGACTATCTCTTGTTGTATAAGTGAGCTTTCATTTTTTGACTAGAGGTTGCTGAGATTCTTAGCAAATATATTATTTTGAGCAAGTTAAATTATCCGATGTCTGATGTCAATAACAAGTATGATGATTGTTCCAGAAAAGAGCACCTCTATTTCCTACATCTCTATGTTGTTGGTTTTCTCCAAATTAAATATTGAATAAAAATAAATAAAGAAACACAGCTGCTCTCAAATGGCTTCTTATCAACATAACTGGAATGAAAGAAATGTTTCAGCGATGACTTATTTTTACATAGAATAACCTTGGTTAAATAAAATTTGAAAAACCAGTGAAATCCTGATATTGTGAACTGCAGCTTATATAGGCGCTGGACAGACCAGATTCAGTCACCAGTGCTGAAAATACAGACACCACTTAATGCAAAACAAGTCAGCTTCATGCAAGCTTTGTTATCCAATTTTATCCTGACATATAGTCTATATTTTTATTTTTAGATAAATAAACCAAGGAACAGAGAAATATATGGTTTCCCCCACAGTCACACAGCTTATCAATGGCAGAATTAGGCCCAGAGCCTAGATCTCTAAATACTTTGAATAGTGTTCTTCAGGTTGTCCTCAATAATTTAAATGCAATTGACATATTTTTGGACAAATCTTCAGTTTTCTAAACTGTCAGCTGGCCATACAGTTTCTAGCCTTTTATCCAAAACTCATAATCATAGCACTGACTTTTTACGGCAAATTTTCTCTCAGAACTTCTGTGACATTATCTGCCACCATATGCTAACTTAGAGGAGAAAATCTTTTACTCTTTCAGAGATACGAGTGGTGTATACACAAAGCAGTTTGTGTTTGGGGAGTTCACAAAGCAGTTATTCGATGATATCCCTTGTTTTCTCCTGAGACCACTTATTCCCCCTCCGTTCTGTCATTATCTTGTGTATTTGCAGATTATTTGCCTCCCACTAGAATTTCCTTAAGAACAAGGCTTATATCTCTGTCTTATTTAGGTATGACTCTCCAGAACTTCAGGACCATAACTGGCACATAGTAGGTCACCAAGAAATTTTTTATTGAATCAGTGATTCATTCAGAAGACACTCTTACCACCTTGGTAATTTAGACACACAGATTACTTTTCTAATGGGGTCAGGGAATCACACCACACAGCCACCGCCTTAGGTTTAACACTTCAAAATAAAATACAAATTTTTAAGCTACAGAAATGGAAGAGAACCATCATATAAAGTAATTTCCTTCAAAACTCCTAGGCACAAATAGGTCGAGGTCTCTGGCTTTCTCCCAGAGAGTCCGAGATAACTCATAGGCATAAGACTTTCTTTGATCAAGCTCTGGCCTCCTTTCCTGAACCCTGCACATAGGCACCTGCTCATGTCTGCTCTGTATATAACAGCTTGTGCCGGCCTTAAGTGCAACCCAAGCCTCACTTCATGCTCGGCTCATTAAACCTTCAGGTGACCTAAACGAGGCTGCTATTTCTCTATCCTTGAAACCATGATGTAGGCGCCACTTATAGCTCCACTTTCTGAAGGGAATTTTCCCCAAACGTCAAATTTGTGGCTTCCTTCTTGCCTTTGATTCCTGGATTAAGGAATCTGGAAAGGTAATATGTGTCATGCACAGAGTCTGAACCAGACTGCCGGGTTTAAATTGTGAGGATCCACCACTTATAGCTAAGGAAACGTGAGCAAGTTATAAAACCTCTCTGTATCTCAGTTTCTTCGTCTTCAAAACTGGGATAAGAATACAGCCTGTCCCATAAAGGTATTACGAAGACTTGAAATTGTGTGAAATATATGTGCTATATATATTTATATTTATACTTATTCACACACACATCACTCAGCACAGTTCCCGGCACATAGTGTTAGTTGTTGTTATCAGGCTGAATGGACGACCTGTTGTTCATTTTTCCACCTGTGTCATGTGCTTTTCCACAGATGTCGTCTGAGTATAAATCTATGTTAAAATACAAAAGAGACAGTCAAGCTCAAGTCCC
The DNA here is from genome assembly GCF_002837175.3 of Physeter macrocephalus. Lineage (NCBI taxonomy): Eukaryota > Metazoa > Chordata > Mammalia > Artiodactyla > Physeteridae > Physeter > Physeter macrocephalus. Next base: position 94,177,748 of record NC_041219.1, read on the forward strand.
TGCTATGTGCTAAAGTTGCCACACACTTTTTCAAAGCTGTATTCTAACACCCACAACTGCTATTAATATTCAAAAATTCCTTCCAACTCTCTGTGCAAGTAAGTGTAATTAAGACTTTAAAATACTTAATCTCTAGGAAAAAAGATTAAAATATAAGCTAAAATGTTAGTTTGACAAATGGGAAAGTTTTTATTGGAAACACGTTTCCCAATATGGTATAAACAGGTAGTTTGAGAACTGAGGTTTAAAAGGGGTGGCAATATCCTCATTCCCTGATCCTGGGGAAAAACTTAGTGGGGCATTTAAAAAAACAATTTTTTAATTTATTTAAAAATGCTTATGAATGTGTATATATGTATGTATCTTGTAATTCTACTTCTTACAGTTTGTCCTAAAATCCGGACTGCTACGAATTTAGATGTATGAATCACATTATGACTTTGTTTTAAACAATAAAAACCTGGAAACAAGCTGCTGACTAAAGAATGTCACTTGCCACGTGGTTCTACACAAATCAAGTCACTAGCCACTGCAGTTGCTGACCCTCAACACACCCTGAAAGGAGTCCACGGTGGAGATCAGGAATGAGGCACTCTGTGCTCTGGGAAAACTGGCAGAACAGTTCTTCAGATAGATATTTTCAGGAGAAAATTTGTATGAACCTGATTCTTGCATCTTCCCATACTTAAGAAAAGCACTAAAATCATTCATTAAGATATCTATTTCTCATGACTAGCAGTAACCTTCTACGGGCATGTGTGCATGGTTGCATGGACCCCCTTCACCAAGATCACATTTATACTGACCTCCCCACTTACCTCTTCAGAAAAGTTTCTGAGAGCTACCTGACAGGCTGTCTCGCAGGCTACAGTCCTCACTAAGACACTGAATAAACTCGTCTCACAGCTTTTACATTGTGTGTTTTCTTTCAGTCAACAAAGCCAAAAGTATAATAATAGGATATACAATTTTTGGATTAAACATGCGATAAATTGCTCTAAGAGTTTAATAATTAAATTGTATAAAATATTAAAGATGTGGAAATGATTATAACATACATGAAAAAACAGGAACAAGTACAGTAGGATAAAATTTTTGCTCAAAGATCATGTGTATATACCTTATATAAAGTAAATTTATATAGCACTCAATATGTTTCAGACACTGTTCTAAACACTTTACAAACATTAACTAATTTAATATTCATATCTACCCTATAAGAAGGTGTTATTATTGTTACCACTTTACAGGTGAGGAATATCGAGCACAGAGAGGGAAGCAAATCCTCCTGATGTCACACACTTAGGAATTGGACATGCCAGGATTTGAACTCAAGGGTTCTGCTCCAGAGTCCATGCTCTTATTCACTAAATTTTTTTCCTAAGATTGATTTTTGACTATCTATATTTTAAATTTTTCTACAGTGAATTTGTATTATTTTTAGGAAAACTGTTCCCAACAGCTAAATGTTTATTCTTCACCAAAGTGTGTATTTATTTTCATGGAAAAAAAGTCACAGGTATAAATAATCAGTAGAGATATAAAAAGTTTTTATTTAATACAGGTTTGTCTAATTTGAATTTTCCTGTCTCTACTTAACAAAATAAAAAGCTTCCTGCTAACTTTTTAAAATTTGTACCACAAATTTATACTTGCCTTATTCTAAGTTGCTTTCTATGTCAACAGTATGAATTTGAATCATACAATCATCTACCTATTATAAATAAAGTAATAAATATGTTAGTGAACCAGGTTTGATTTGCCTGATGTACAGCAGGCCAAACCGCTGAGATGCCTAGGTTTGCAGCTAAGAGAGGCTTTATTTTCAAGGCAGCCAAGCCAGGAGATAGGAGAACGAGTCTCAGATCTGCCTCCCTGAAAGCGAGGGGCTAGGGGTATTTATGGGATAAAGAATAAAGAAGTGGGGTTGTCCAAAGTGTGGGGAATGTGGGGAGTGTGGGGAAAAGGTGTGGTAATTGTCATTCTGTGCAGGTGTAACTAAGCTACAGGCCTCTACCTGTCCAAAAATAAAGGCGCTTAGCAAGACCTGAGGGCGGAGTTTTCAAGCCCCTGACTTCAAAAGGTCACTGAGTGGACTCTTGTGCATGCCCAGCTGGAGGGTCAGAGGTCCTATCCAGTCTTAACCTGCTCAGTTCAAACTAGACATAGCTGACTCCAAGTTCCTGGAAAACAACTCAGGCAAACGTCTTATTGTGTAGGCGATATGCCCTTTTGAGGACATGCAATTCTTTTGTAGCAACAATTAAAACAACCTTGATTAGTGAAGGCAGATGAAATGGATTTGTTTAATGATCACCCTTGATTTCATATGAAGCTCTCTGCTAAATATCTGAGTAGAGATAACACAGGTTAGCTTATGGTGTGGCTGGTCTGCAGACTACGCTCGTATTTGGGGGCATGGACTTTTTTGGAGAACAGGGCAAGTCTACCTCAACAGTTTTATTGTTATCTAAAATATCATTCATCACACAACCTAACTCATAAACTTAAAAGCTAATGGAAAATTGTGCTCCAAGTGATAACAGATACTTCTGATCTTTAAAACATATTTTGCAAAGAATTCCAAAGTTTCCCAATTCTATTTATGACATCTTTTGTGAAATATGACATATGGTTTTTAAGATAACCTCTCCATGCAGCTTTTCACAATTATCATAACCAATGCTTTGACACAGTTCGGTTGAATTTCAAAACTGATTGTTCATATATTCAGGGAGATTTGCAAGAAAATCAATTTCCAGATGATGGAAAAGAGCAGCCTTTCGAGAAGTCTCAATATGACCCCAAGGCGTTCTTCAAAGTCAAAGCATTTTAGTTTCCTCAGACATCTTTGAAAATTTACAAATTACCAGATAAATTATCCCTCTCTAACCCTTGATTAAAATTTACAGGCACAAAGATTCTTTCTAAATACAAATCTTTCAAAATAGGAAAATATCATTCTCAATATATGCTTTGGTACCCAGGGGATCTCCATTCAAATTGGTTCACCAAAGGTAAGACCTTCACGGTGTTTACAGCAAACATTAAAAATATGTCACTAGTTATTAGGGATGCCATTTTTCAACAAGTGCTTTGATTTGCTTCATTTCCTTTCACTTATGATTACAAAATTCCAAGAACATTTAAAATTATCTCACCCAAACTTAACGGTCATACTTGTCCTATATGAACTAACATTTACATCAGAATAGTTATGTTGCACTTTCACTGTTAACAGGATATTAAATGGGATTCTCCCTGTCTCACTTTTGGCTGGGACCTTAAACAGTAGGTACCAATCACTCCCAAATTTCAAGGTGGTGGTGTAATAAAAAAAAAATATATTGATCTTTGTCCCAGGTTCCAGACAAAAAGCTTCAGAAATTCTTGGGTTTCCTAAGTCTCTGTTTTCCATACAAGCCACTCTGGACGATCCCAAAGTTTATGCTTGTGAAGTGACGCATGGTGGTGAGAGGGAGGGGTGGGGTATGGCCAGGTAGCTTCTGGAAGGAAAGGCTGGTTGCCAGAGAAACCAACCACAGGATTAGAGGGTTAGAACTTTCAGCTTCATACCCCAACCTCCAGGGAGGGAAAGGGGACTAGAAATTGAGTTCTATAACGCTGCCAATGAATTACTCAATCATGCCTGTGAAATAAAACCTAGAGAATAACTCTTAACACTGAGGCTTGGAGATCTTTCTGGTTGGAGAACATACTGATGTGCTGGGTAGGTGATGTGCCTGGAGAGTGCATAGAAGCTCTGTGCTCAGGACTGTTCTAGAACTTGCTACTCTAAGTATCAATCTATCTGGCTGCTCATTTGTATCCTTTATAATAAAATAGTCTTTGTAAGTATAGTACTTTTCTGAGTTCTGTGTCATTCTAGTATATTTTCAAACCTGAAGGGGGATTGTGGAAACTCCTGAATTTGTAGCCAAGTTGGACGGAAGTGCAGGCAGCATTGGAATGGAGGACTTGCAGCTAGCATCTGAAATGAGAACAGTCATGTGGAACTCCGACCCTTAACCTGTAGGGTGTGTGCTAACTAGGGTAGTTAGGAATTGAATTGAATTGAATTGAATTGTAGGATGCCCAGTTGGTGTCAGAGACCTCTAAAGAAACCTTACAAAGGAGGTGATCAAGAACGTCTTCTACAACCCTCACCTGAATACCCACATCTGAGGCTGGAGAGACTGAGAGGAGAGGCTGGAAATTATAAGAGCTCTTGGTATTCCTGACAGTTAAGGAGTGATGTTCTTGAACAATAAGCCCTGGGAAAGCAGTATCAGAGAGATTCATATGTGTGTCTAGAACTAAGATGATATATTCAGCTGGTATGTGGTCTACACCTGAGAAATCTAACAAGGAAGAGACTCTGCCTGGCTACCTGACCCGACACCCTTGACCAGAGTGGTCCCTGCACTGGGGACAGGCCACAGTTGCAGAATGAGTTGAGCTAAAGTGTTTGTGACTCTTTGCCCTGGGTCAGGGATGGGCCACATTTCAGAGGGCCAACAAGAGTTTTCTTAGATTCTAGCCAATGGAGAGACCATTCTGGGAAATGAGGGTGGAACCAGAATTGATAGTCAAAGAGATCCACATCAAGGGAAATAGAAGGGAGAAATTCCCAGCTATGCTGCATGAGGATCTCCAAAGAACTCACAAAAGCACCCACGACTGCCTGGAGAGTGCCAGCAAAGCTGACCATGACAGTTACAGTTAATTATGACTTTTTCTACCCCTTACCTCTTGGCCCTTCCTTTGCTGGAGGAGCCAGAGGCAGCCTAGAAAATTGGGAAAAGAAATCAGAGTGCCAGGTGATGAAATAAGGCGGCCAACCATTGCATGCAGTCAGCCTGAAGCAGCCTGAGTCAGAAGGAAAGGGGCTTTCAGTAAGCACATTGGGAAGTTTGATTACTGCCCCTGACTGTACTGAGCCTACTTCAAGGGGGACTAGAAGTAGCCAAATGAATTTATTTTTACATAAAATATGCCAGAGAAGTCATGTGATATGGCCTTTATTTTATCAAAGGGGATTGGAAAGGGTGAACAACTCCCACAGAACCGTGCAAAAAAAAATGCCTCGAACATTTTGAAGAAAACGAATCATTCAATGAGATAAATATCTTCCTATAACTTTACCAGCATTGTTAATATTTACTGAGTTTTATTATGTGCCACACACATTAATCTACATGATCACTCTGTGAACTATGGTTACTATTATTTTCATCTTTATATTTGATAAGGAAACTGAAACTTGGGAAAATGAAGTAACTTACCAATATTCCACATCTATTTAGGGGTAGAGCTGGTATCTGAATCCAGATCGTTTTGACATCAGTGATGGTGCCATTAATTAATGTATCTTGTTAGCTTGCCAACTGAATGTAGGTTTTAAAAAACATATTGACAAAATGGATAATGCTGATTAAGTCCATATGATTTCTTTTAAAGTTGCTACTATATACTCAGGTTCAACTCTTTCTCCATTAACTTGAATAATAAATGGGGTGCATGTGGGACACGGCCATTCAGGGACTAATGCCCCCATATTGTCCCCATCTCTGTCTCACCATTGCTCCCATTCACACAGTTGTTAGTTACCATTTTATGCATCTCAACTTCTTTACCAGGATGATATGATTTGCATTGTCAAACAACTTGATCATGGAAAATCTAAATAATGCCCCTAAATGGTTACCTGATTTACCACTTGACAGGAGGGGAAATATGTAGTGAAAGAATACATAATGCTCAATTTTCCTCTTACAACATTAGCCCTGCCAGAGCCTAGTTTTACAATAATTTTTAATTATATTCCCTCAGGCTTCCAGTATATTTTATTATTCATTTCTTCTTGAGAAATGAAAAGAGGTTTGACATTTCTTGCATATATATATAGCATAGTTTTTGCTACTGTTGTTCATTAGAACAAATGTAGATATTATCTATTATCATCATCATCATTATTATTATTATCCTCCCTCCAGCATCATATTGCCATAGCTACTGTGAATTAGGGGGGAGGGTTTGCAACACCTCTGACATTCCACAGGATTTATCATATTTTGAGACTGCAAGTTCCCCTCAGGATATCAAGGGCATCCGTGTGTATGTCTACGTACATTTCTTTCACCATTCCAGAGATCCCCACCCTGAACTTTATATGCAGTCTGCGACACACTTGGGAATCCTTCAAAATGAATGACTCCACAGTATATAACACATAAAGGGATTATTATTGTTGTCTTCAATTATCTCAAGTCCCAAGGATCGTAATAAATGAAGGCTCAGGAATAATGAAATAATAAATTTTCATTTAGAAGAAGTAGCAATCTGAATATCCTTAATACATGCCATCACTCTCACTCCTAAACTTCCCAGAACATGGGTGATATTGCCCTTGAATGTCCTCAGGGTTGTCAGTAAGATTAAATCTTCACTCTTTACTGATGTAAATTCTTAACTCAAGGGAATATAAGACATTCTTTGTGAAACAAAAGGTGACAGTTTAAAAATGGTTTGAGAAATCACTCTTTAGAAATATATTATTAGCAAGAGATCTCTGAATGGTTCTCTTACCAGATTGATAGTTCCTTGAGATCATGTACCTAGCAAGTATGATGCCTCAAAATATGCTTGTGCCATCAATATTAGATTTGTTTTTAAAGGAGAGACAGAAACAGATTCAGAGAGACAGGGACAAAGGGCTGGGAGAGACAACCAGGAAAGAGATTCATCTACAAATCAACTTTTCAGTACCTAGAGTCTGCTAGGTAGACTGACCTGTTTTACATTCTGACCTGCTGTAGCTGCCATTTGGAAAGTCCCACCCAGCAAACAAAGACTGTGGTCTGTGTTCCCCAACTACCCAGCAGCTTGTCCCCTGCAGGCCTCCTAGCTTTCGAGTGGTGCCACCACACCTCACTTCCCTTCATTCTGCAGTAGAACTGTGAATTAATGATTGATGTGCCTTATCTGTCCCTCCACTCACCTGGTTAACCAAATATTGATGGTAGTTAACTTTTCTGTAACATTTGACAAATAAAACAAAGCTTTATTATTCACCGAGCATTGGTCATTATTTGCTCTGGAAATTTTTTTATTTGCAAGGTGGCAAAATCTTAAGTTAATTCTTTGGCCTTTCTTTCCAGCTGAAAAGCCCATTAACCCAGGCTTTCATTTCAAAGGAGGGCACAAATGATTATGTTTGATGTCACGTTTCTTAAATGGTTTGACTATATTTAAATTTTGTTTCAGTTTTCTTTGTTTTCAATAGTCTTAAAAATATTTTATAAATTTTGAACACGTTTTGATTAATCCTTAAAAATATTAAAAAATTAGGTATTTCCTAATATGAATCCCACAATAATAATTTGTAAAACTATAATCATTTATTTTTATTTAATTCTTCAAATTATATTCTGAATATGCATCGTGGGTAAAAATCATTTTTACGAGCAATTTGAAATTTTAGATTAATGATTTTGTAGAGTAATAAAAAAGTCATTATTTCATTCATGAATACATATAAACTTGTCTATTGGTACTCACACATAACATCACATGCAAAGAAATAAACACATGGATAGGGGCTAACCCAGGGATTCTTCAACCACCATTAAAATTAGGATGGAATTATTCATTGTTTAATATATATTTTCTAATACTGTCCATTCAAATATCAGTACTGTGCCAAGAGCTGTAAAGAATATAAAGACAAACATCATTAAATCATTAAATGCCACTCCTACGAAATACTGATTTGTTGTAATACTGTTTCTGAAAGTGTTATTTTTTACTGGAAAGAAACACCCCAAATGATGTGTGTTTATATCTCTTATGCTTTGAATGTTAATATGTTCACAGCCATTGACAGCTAGTGTGACAAATACACTTTGCACGGTTTTGGCCGATTGGTATTACTCTACCAAGCTAAAAATTTTCTTAACCAATGCGCATACTACCTTGTTAGGAGTTGAACATGCTTTGAAATATTTATTGTTAATTTAACTGTTTTGCCCTGTATTTGTGTGCAATGAAAACAGTTTTAATCCATAAGAGCTGAAAAAAAAAAGATTTGCAAGTGACATTACACACCAAAATTTGTCAGATTCTGCTAATACTGTTGTAGAAATGTATAGAAATGTGTATAGCCTTTAATGTATATAAAAGAAAAAAGCTGTAAATTAATGACCTAAATATCCTGTCAAAAAGTTATAAAACAGTAAAATAAATATGCATAAAATGGAAAAAGAAAATTAACATATGTTAGAGAAGAAATTAAAGAAATAGAAAACAAAGAAAAATTAGAGAGGATCAATACAGCCAAATGTTGGGTCTTTGGAATGTCTATAAAACTGATAATCCCTTGGAAAGACCAATCAAGAATAAAAGAGAAAAAGCAAAGGTAATAATGTTAGGAATAAAAAGGGACATCATTATAAAAATCTATAAATATTAACATTATAAGACTATTAGAACATTTATGATAATGAATTTGAAAATGTAAATAAAATTAATACACTTCCAGAACAGTACAACTAAACTGACATAAGGAAAAAAATTTTTCAAGTCTTATAACTACTAAAGAAATTAAATCTGTAATTAAAATTTTTTTCCCAACAAAATTTCAAGCCTAGACACTTTCATTGGGAAATACCACTAGCATTTAGAGAAAAAAAATAAAGCCATCTTTATACAAACTCTTCCAGAGAATAGGTAAAAAGGGAAATTTTCTCAACTTATTTTGGGTCAGCATAACCTTGATACTAAATTCTGATAAGAAATTGATGCAAAAGGAAAATTAGAAGTCAGTTTCGCCTGTGGACATAAACGCAAATATCCTAAACAAAATATCAGCCAACTATATCCAGTAATACATATAATGAATGGAACACTGATCAATTTGGGATTTTTCCCTGAAGGCCTAGCACTTTGGGTTTTATAGTCAATAATCATGTAAGGGATTGGAGACAAAGCCTATGGACTATGAAAATTAGCTAGTAAAACTATAGACTCCTGAACAAAGTAAGAATTTTGAAAAAGTAATGCCCTCTACAAAATAATGAACTAGAAAATGAAATGCACCCTACAGAAGAGAATGAGAGGAAAAAAGTGTACTTGTCTTGAATATGGATGGAGGTGAGGGATTTGGAGACTGAATTCACAATATTTGTGTGGTCAAAAAGAAACTCAAGCCGAGATACTGATATCAAGTAATCCAAGGTTGCTAGAGGCTATACTTATGCATGAAGCAAACTCAAATTCTCTTAGCAGTAAAGTACTTTAAATGCACAGCTCAAAAAATTCCATGGATTCTAAGTTCAAGTGTATATATTATACTAACATGAGGAAATAAACAACAAGAATACAGAAAGAGCAGGAAACAACAAAATCAGGCAAAAATTGTTGAAATTATATTCAGTATGTAATCTAACATAAAATAACTATGTTTAATGATATTTGAAGAAATTTTTTGCAAAGATTTTAAGATTATTAAAAATAAGTGAATAAACCACAGCAGATTTCCCCTCAAAAAACTAATAGAATTTTAGGAACCAAAAGGTATAATTATAAATGTGAAGAAAAATGAATAGGCTAAAAGGAAATTATATGTAGCTGAAAGGAGAATTAGTGAAATGGAATATAAATATGAAGACGTTACTCAGAGGTAGTAAAGAAACTTAATGTGGTCAGAGAACACTGCTTGCATGATACAGATTCTGTGAAGTTTTCTGAGACTTGTTTTACAGCTGACCTATTAAATGGCCAATTTTTGTAAATATTCCATGTGATTTGAGAATACTATATATTCTTACATTATTCAATGGAGTGATCTGTTTTCGTCCAGTAGATCAAGTATCTAATTATGTTGTTCACTTACATTTATTTTTGCGGTGTACTTATTTTTCCATGTCTCCTTTTACTTCTGTTAATCATTGTTCTCTGTATTTTGATGCTATGTTATTAGGTATGTGACAAAATACTCCTGGCAAGTTTAACATTTTTTGCTACATAGTATATGATCATCTCAATAGATACAGAATAATCATATCATAAAATTTAACACCCACTCATGGAAAAAAGGAAACAAATTCTTATCTAACTATGAATAAAAGAAAACTTTTTGTCTAACTAAGAAGATATCAAAAAGAAACAAAATCTTAAATCACTCATTGAAAATCAGAAGCAAGACATTTTCCCTTACCACTAAAATTTAATATTGTATTGGAGGTTCATGTCAATGCAATAACAGAGCAATAAGATATAAAATATGTAAGGATTGGAAGTGAAGAAATAAAACTGTCATTATTTACAGATCATAGGATTGTCTACAAAGCCAAGAAGAATGTACATATAAATTATTCAAATTATGAACAGGTTTTACCCAGTTTGCCAGATATAAGGACATTACATAAAACTTAAATGCATTCTTATACACTAACAAAAAAAAAAGTGTTAGAAAACTTAATTTCATAAAGCGAGACAGGATATTTAGAATAGTCACACAAAACAGAAAGAACCTAGACAGTGTTATTCTGGAGTTGGTATACACAGCTTGCAAAAACTCATTGTTAAATTTTCAAGAATTGTGCAAGCCAATTGTTAAGCAAAGCCATTGTTAAAAATTAAATTATATAAGTGTACAATTAAATACTCAGTTATGTTATTAAATTTTACAATTATTTGTATAGCTGATTCACTTTGTCATACAGCAGAAACTAACACACCACTGTAAAGCAATTATACTCCAATAAAGATGTTAAAAAAATTTTACAATTATCTATGACCTTGAGTTTATTTACATCTATTGTTTCTGTTTGGCGGGCATACTAAAATTATGTGCTACTTCACATCTCTTCCCAACTCTGCATTCACATTAGTAGCTTGAAATTGGCCATGGTAGGATAATTTACACCATGGAAATTAGCAAACTCTACAAATCATTCCCCTTCTCCCCTACCCCAGAAGGCCTATTGTTAAACATTTACCAGCATATCACTGAACCATGGAATAAATCTCTCAAAAGATGTTAAAGATCTTCATGGAGGATATTATAAAAGTTAATTTATTGAGTATCTACTGTGTACCAGGAACTATTCCAGGAACTAACTAAACAGACAAAAATCTGCTCTCATTTATATTATATCAAGGAGAAACAATATGTAATATGGGGTTAAACACTATGGGAGTAAAATAAGAGCATTGCAGGAGAGGACAGGGGTTTTAATTTTAAGTAGGCTGGACAGGGAATACCTCACTGAGAAGAAGAAAATTAAAGAACAGAATAAAGAGTGGAAAAAACTAAACAAATGGAAAAGAGCAACACATTCACATGTTACAACCCCAAATTCTGAAACATAGAATTTCACCACAAATTTATCTGTACATGGATTGTGGTACCAATAAAAATCCCAAAAGTTTTTGGTAGAACTTGATAATCTAATTCAAAAATTTACAAGAAAAAGCAAAGGTCCAAGAATAGCCAAGATTTCTGATGAAGAGCAAGGTTGAGAACTTTTACTTTATTAATAATTTATTATAAAGTTATAGTAACTAAGTCTCCCACTATTACTGTGTTAGTGTCGATTTCCCCTTTTATGACTGTTAGCATTTGCTTATGTATTGAGGTGCTCCTATTTTGGGTGCATATATATTTATAATGGTTATATCTTTTTCTTGGATTGATCCCTTGATCATTATGTAGTGTCCTTCCTTGTCTCTTGTAAGAGTCTTCATTTTAAAGTCTATCTTATCTGATATGAGTATTGCTAACCCAGCTTTCTTTTGATTTCCATTTGCATGGGATACCTTTTTCCATCCCCTAATGTTCAGTCTGTATGTGTCCCTAGGTCTGAAGTGGGTCTCTTGTAGACAGCATATATATGGGTCTTGTTTCTGTATCCACTCAGCCAGTCTGTGTCTTTTGGTTGGAGCATTTTTTCTTGGATTGATCCCTTGATCATTATGTAGTGTCCTTCCTTGTCTCTTGTAAGAGTCTTCATTTTAAAGTCTATCTTATCTGATATGAGTATTGCTAACCCAACTTTCTTTTGATTTCCATTTGCATGGGATCCCTTTTTCCATTCCCTAATGTTCAGTCTGTATGTGTCCCTAGGTCTGAATTGGGTCTCTTGTAGACAGCATATATATGGGTCTTGTTTCTGTATCCACTCAGCCAGTCTGTGTCTTTTGGTTGGAGCATTTAATCCATTCACGTTTAAGGTAATTATCAATATGTATGTTCCTATTACTATTTTCTTAACTGTTTTGGGTTTGTTTTTGCAGGTCTTTTTCTTCTCTTGTGTTGCCCACTTAGAGAATTAGTTCCTTTAGCATTTCTTATAGAGCTGGTTTGGTGGTGCTGAATTCTCTTAACTTTTGCTTGTCTGTAAACCTTGATTTCTCCATTGAATCTGAATGAGATCCTTGCTGGGTAGGGTAATCTTGGCTGTAGCTTTTCCCCTTTCATCACTTTAAATATATCCTGCCACTACCTTCTGGCCTGCAGCATTTCTGCTGAAAAATCAACTGATAAACATATGGGGATTCCCTCGTATGTTATTTGTTGCTTTTCCCTTGGTGCTTTTAAAATTTTTTCTTTGAATTTAATTTTTGTTAGTTTGATTAATATGTGTCTTGGCACATTTCTCCTTTGTTTATCCTGTATGGGACTCTCTGCACTTCCTGGAATTGATTGACTATTTCCTTTCCCATGTTAGGGAAGTTTTTTCACTATAATCTCTTCAAATATTTTCTCAGACACTTTCTCTTTCTCTTCTTTTTTCTGGAACCCCTATAATTCGAATGTTGGTGCATTTATTGTTGTCCCAGAGGTCTCTGAGACTGTATTCAATTCTTTTCATTCTTTTTTGTTTATTATGCTCTGCTGAAGTTATTTCCACCATTCTATCTTCTAGCTCACTTATCCGTTTTTCTGCTTCAGTTATTCTGCTGTTGATTCCTTCTACAGTATTTTTAATTTCAGTTATTATGTTGTTCATCACTGTTTGTTTGTTCTATAGTTCTTTGAGGTCCTTGTAATGTTTCTTATATTTTCTCCATTCTATTTCCAATATATTGCATCATGTTTACTCTCATTACTCTGAGTTCTTTTTCAGGTAGATTGCCTATTCCCTCTTCATTTGTTTGGTATGGTGGGTTTTAACAAGCTCCTTCATCTGCAGGATATTTCTCTGTCTTGTCATTTTGTTTAATCTGCTGTGTTTGGGGTCCCCTTTTCACAGGCTGCAGTTTCATAGTTCCTCTTACTTTTGGTGTCTGCCCGCAGTGGGTGAGGTTGGTCCAGTGGCTTGTGTAGGCTTCCTGGCGGGGGGGACTGGTGTCTGCATGCCAGTGGTTAGACCTGGATCTTGTCCCTCTAATGGGCAGAATCATGTGTGTTTGGGGGTGTCTGTGAGCTTAGTATGAGTTTAGTCAGCCTTTCTGATAATGGATGGGGTTGTGTCTTGCGAGTTGTTTGTCACAGGGTGTCAAGCACTGGAGCTTGCTGGCTGTTGGGTGGAGCCAGATCTTAGTGTTGAGATGGAGACGTCTAGGAGAGCTCTTGCCGATTAATATTCCCTGGGGCCAGGAGTTCTCTGGTGGTCCAACCTCCTGGACCCAGCTCTGCCACCTCAGAGGCTCAAGCCTGACCCCTGGCCAGAGTACCAACACCCTGAAAGCCACACGGTGCAGAAAAAAAGTAAAAAGAAAGACAGAAAATCAACAGACAAACAAAACCTCAAGACAAATGGTAAATAAAAAACCAAACAGGCAAAAACACACAAGGAAACACACACACATACAAAAACAGGGGGAAAAAAGAGAAAACAAAAAAGAAGACAGCAAAATATAAACGACACCAAAAACAAACACAAACAATAAAAACTAAACTAACAAAAACAAAGAACAAATTGAAAGCAGAAATCAAAGTTTAAAAAAAGGCAAAGAAAGCATAAAACCAACACACAAAAATGATTAAGAAAAGATAAAAACAAAACAAAACAGAGAAGAAAGCAAAAGGAAAAAACAAAACAACAAAAAAGTGAAGTAAAAATAGAAAATATAATTTAAAAAGATAAAGAGAGAGGAGAGAAGATGGCAGAAGAGTAAGATGCAGAGATCACCTTCCTCCCCACAGATACATCAGAAATACATCTACACGTGGAACTGCTCCTATAGAACACCCACTGAACACTGGCAGAAGACCTCAGACCTTCCAAAAGGCAAGAAACTCCCCATGTACCTGGTTAGGGCAAAAAAAAAAGAATAAAGAGAGACAAAAGAATAGGGACGGGTCCTGCACCAGTGGGAGGGAGCTGTGAAGGAGGAAAGGTTTCCACACACTAGAAGCCCCTTCACGGGTGGAGACTGGCGTGGAGCTGCCAAAGAGACAAGAGACTTTTCTTGCCTCATTGTTTCCTGGTGTGCAAGGAGAGGATTAAGCGTGCTGCTTAAAGGAGCTCCAGAAATGGGCGTGAGCCACGGCTATCATCACGGACACGAGAAACGGGCATGAGACGCTAAGGCTGATGCTGCCGCCACCAAGAAGCCTGTGTGCGAGCATAGGTCACTCTCCACACCTCCCGTCCCGGGAGCCTGTGCAGCCCGCCACTGTCAGGGTCCCGGGATCCACGGACAACTTTCCTGGGAGAACGCACGGCACACCTCAGCCTGGTGCAATGTCACGCCGGCCTCTGCCACCACTTGCTCGCCCTGCACTCCATTCCCCTCCCTACTCCCGGCGTGAGTCAGCCAGAGTCCCTGAATCAGCTGCTCCTTTAACCCTGTCTTGTCTGAGCAAAGAACAGACGCCCTCAGGCAACCCATATGCAGAGGCGGGGCCAAATCCAAAGCTGAACCCCAGAAGCTGTGCGAACAAGGACAAGAAAGGGAAATCACTCGCAGCAGCCTCAGAAGCAGCGGATTAAAGCTCCACAATCAACTTGATGTACCTGCATCTGTGGAATACCTGAATAGACAACGAATCATCCCAAATTGAGGAGGTGGACTTTGGGAGCAAGATACATTATTTTTTTTCCCTTTTTTTCTTTTTGTGAGTGTGTATGTGTATGCTTGTGTGTGAGATTTTTGTCTGTATAGCTTTGCTTTCACCATTTGCCCTAGCCTTCTGACTGTCCCTTTTTTTTTTTTTTACTTTTTAAAATTTTTCTTCTTAATAATTATTTTTTATTTCAGTAACTTTATTTTATTTTATCCTACTTTATTTTATCCTCTTTCCTTCTTTCTTTCTTTCTTTCTTGCTTTCTTGCTTTCTTGCTTTTTCTCCCTTTTATTGGGAACCGTGTGGATTAAAGGCTCTTGGTGCTCCAGCCAGGCGTCAGGGCTGTGTCTCTGAGGTGGGAAAACCAACTTTAGGACACTGGTCCACAAGAGACCTCCCAGCTCCACGTAATATCAAAAGGCAAAAATCTCCCAGAAATCTCTATCTCAACACCAACCCCCAGCTTCACTAAACGACCAGCAAGCTATAGTGCTGGACACCTTGTGCCTAACAACTAGCAAGACAGGACCACAGCCCCATCCATTAGCAGAGAGGCTGCCTAAAATCATAATAAGGCTACAGACACCCCAAAACACACCACCAGACGTGGACCTGACCATCAGAAAGACAAGATCCAGCCTCATCCACCAGAACACAGGCACTAGTCCCCTCACCAGGAAACCTACTCAACCCACTGAACCAACCTTAGCCACTGGGGACAGACGCCAAAAACAACGGGAACTACGAACCTGTAGACTGCAAAAAGGAGACCCCAAACACAGTAAGATAAGCAAAATGAAGAGACAGAAAAACACACAGCAGATGAAGGAGCAAGGTAAAAACCCACCAGACCTAACAAATGAAGAGGAAATAGGCAGTCTACCTGAAAAAGAATTCAGAATAATGATAGTAAAGATGATCCAAAATC
>NC_041219.1:94193864-94197275 GCF_002837175.3 Physeter macrocephalus
ACGGATAAGTGACCTGGAAGATACAATAGTGGAAATAACTACTGCAGAGCAGAATAAAGAAAAAAGAATGAAAAGAACTGAGGACAGTCTCAGAGACCTCTGGGACAACATTAAATGCACCAACATTCGAATTATAGGGGTCCCAGAAGAAGAAGAGAAAAAGAAAGGGACTGAGAAAATATTTGAAGAGATTATAGTTGAAAACTTCCCTAATATAGGAAAGGAAATAGTCAATCAAGTCCAGGAAGCACAGAGAGTCCCATACAGGATAAACCCAAGGATAAACACGCCAAGACACATAATAATCAAACTGTCAAAAATTAAATACAAAGAAAACATATTAAAAGCAGCAAGGGAAAAACAACAAATAACACACAAAGGAATCCCCATAAGGTTAACATCGGATCTTTCAGCAGAAACTCTCCAAGCCAGAAGGGAGTGGCAGGACATATTTAAAGTGATGAAGGAGAAAAACCTACAACCAAGATTACTCTACCCAGCAAGGATCTCATTCAGATTTGATGGAGAAATTAAAACCTTTACAGACAAGCAAAAGCTGAGAGAGTTCAGCACCACCAAACCAGCTTTACAACAATTGCTAAAGGAACTTCTCTAGGCAAGAAACACAACAGAAGGAAAAGACCTACAAGAAGAAACCCGAAACAAGTAAATGGTAATAGGAACATATATATCGATAACTACCTTAAATGTCAATGGATTAAATGCTCCCACCAAAAGACACAGACTGGTTGAATGGATACAAAAACAAGACACATATATATGCTGTCTACAAGAGACCCACTTCAGACCTAGGGACACATACAGACTGAAAGTGAGGGGATGGAAAAAGATATTCCATGCAAATGGAAATCAGAAGAAAGCTGGAGTAAATCTTTTCCAACCAGAATGCTATGAGACTAGATATCAATTATAGGAAAAGATCTGTAAAAAATACAAACGTATGGAGGCTAAACAATACACGACTAAATAACGAAGTGATCACTGAAGGAATAAAAGAGGAAATCAAAAAATACCTAGAAACAAATTACAATGGAGACACAACGACCCAAAACCTATGGGATGCAGCAAAAGCAGTTCTAAGAGGGAAGTTTATAGCAATACAATCCTACCTTAAGAAACAGGAAACATCTCAAAGGAGAAGTAACAACTGACACTGCAGGAATACAAAAGATTATGAGAGATTACCACAAGGAACTCTATGGCAATAAAATGGACAACCTGGAAAAAATGGACAAATTCTTAGAAGAGCACAACCTGCTGAGACTGATCCAGGAAGAAACAGAAAATTTAAACAGACCAATCATAAGCACTGAAGTTCAAACTGTGATTAAAAATCTTCCAACAAACAAAAGCCCAGAACCAGATGGCTTCACATGCGAATTCTATCAAACATTTACAGAAGAGCTAACACCTATACTTCTCAAACTCTTCCAAAATATAGCAGAGGTAGGAACACTCCCAAACTCATTCTACCAGGCCACCATCACCCTGATACCAAAACCAGACAAAGATGTCACAAAGAAAGAAAACTACAGGCCAATATCACTGATGAACATAGATGCAAAAAGCCTCAACAAAATAATAGCAAACAGAATCCAACAGCGCATTAAAAGGATCATACACCATGATCAAGTGGGGTTTATTCCAGGAATGCAAGGATTCTTCAATATACGCAAATCAATCAACATGATACACCATATCAACAAACTGAAGGAGAAAAACCATGTGATCACCTCAATAGGTGCAGAGAAAGCTTTTGACAAAATTAAACACCCATTTATGATAAAAACTCTGCAGAAAGTAGGCATAGAGGGAACTTTCCTCAACTTAATAATGGTCATATATGACAAACCCACAGCCAACATCATCCTCAATAGTGAAAAACAAACCATTTACACTAAGATCAGGTACAACACAAGGTTGCCCACTCTCACCACTCTTATTCAACATACTTTTGGAACTTCTAGCCACAGCAATCAAGAAGAAAAAGAAATAAAAGGATTTCAAATCGGAAAAGAAGAAGTAAAGCTGTCACTGTTTGCAGATGACATGATACTATACATAGAGAATCATAAAGTTGCTACCAGAAAACTACTACAGCTAATCAATGAATTTGGTAAAGTAGAAGGATACAAAATTAATTCACATAAATCTCTGGCATTCTTATACACGAATGATGAAAAATCTGAGAGTGAAATTAAGAAAACACTCCCATTTACCATTGCAACAAAAAGAATAAAATATCTGGGAATAAACCTACCTAAGGAGACAAAAGACCTGTATGCAGAAAATTATAAGACACTGATGAAAGAAATTAAAGATGATACAAATTGATGGAGAGATATTCCAAGTTCTTGGATTGGAAGAATCAACATTGTGAAAATGACTCTACTACCCAAAGCAATCTACAGATTCAATGCAATCCCTATCAAACTGCCATTGGCATTTTTTACAGAACTAGAACAAAAAATTTCACAATTTGTATGGAAACACAAAAGACCCCGAATAGCCAAAGCAATCTTGAGAATGAAAAATGGAGCTGGAGGAATCAGGCTCTCTGATTTCAGACTATACTACAAAGCTACAGTAATCAAGACAGTATGGTACTGGCACAAAAACAGAAATATAGATCAATGCAACAGGATAGAAAGCCCAGAGATAAACCCACACACCTATTCTCACCTTATCTTTGATAAAGGAGGCAAGAATTTACAATGGAGAAAAGACAGCCTCTTCAATAAGTGGTGCTGGGAAAACTGGACAGCTACATGACACTATCAAACTCTTAGAGGAAAACATAGGCAGAACACTCTGTGACATAAATCACAGCAAGATCCTTTTTGACCCATCTCCTAAGAAATGGAAATAAAAACAAAAATAAACAATTGGGACCTCATGAAATTTAAAAGCTTTTGTACAGCAAAAGATACCATAAACAAGACCAAAAGACAACCCTCAGAATGGGAGAAAATAGTTGCAAATGAAGCAACTGACAAAGGATTAATATCCAAAATTTACAAGCAACTCATGCAGCTCAATAAGAAAAATACAAACAACCCAACCCAAAAATGTGCAGAAGACCTAAATAGACATTTCTCCAAAGAAGTTATACAGATTGACAACAAACACATGAAAGGATGCTCAACATCACTAATCACTGGAGAAATGCAAATCAAAACTACAGTGAGGTATCACCTCACACCAGTCAGAATGGCCATCATCAAAAAAATCTAGAAACAATAAATGCTGGAGAGGGTGTGGAGAAAAGGGAACACTCTTGCACTGTTGGTGTGAATGTAAATTGATACAGCCGCTATGGAGAACAGTATGGAGGTTCCTTAAAAAACTACAAATAGAACTACCATATGACACAGCAATCCCACTACTGGG
>NC_041219.1:94197834-94202200 GCF_002837175.3 Physeter macrocephalus
AAGAGGGAAGAGATATGGGAACATATGTATATGTATAACTGATTCACTTCGTTGTCAAGCAGAAACTAACACACCATTGTAAAGCAATTATACTCCAATAAAGATGTTAAAAAAAAAAGATAAAGACAAAGCAAAACAAAGGACAAAAACAGGGAAAAAAACACAATATAACCAAAAAAGTAGAGTAGAAATAGAAAAAAAAAAAACCAAAATAAAAATATATTAAAAATAAAAGCTTAAAAAGAAAAGAATAAAATTTTAAAAGAATTAAAAGAATAATAAAAAACAACAACAGAACAAAACGAAAGAAAATAATAATAGTAATATTATTTTCCTGGGTCCTCAGCTGTCAGTGTCCTTGCTGCTACATTGAGCCACAGCCAACCCCTGCCTTCCCAGGACATCCTCCAACACCTCCAGGTAGGTCTCTAGACCTGCTGGGGGGCCAATTCAGACTCTGACCTCGTCCAACCACTGCATGTACTAGCCCCCAAAGTCCACAGTTGCCCCCAAAGTTCACAGCCTCAATTGCGGAAACACTCATTGTCTATTCAGATATTTCACAGATGCAGGGTTTACCAATCCTATTGCAGGGATTTAATCCACTGCTCCTATAGCTGCATGGAGAGATTTCCGTTCCTCTTCTTTGGTTGCACTGTCCCCAGGGTTCACCTTTGGTTTTGGCCCCGCCTCTGTGTGTGGGCCACCCCCAGGCAACTGTTCCCCACCCAGGCCCAGTCAAGAGGCGGCAAAAGCAGCAGCTGATTAGGGCACACTTACTCACTCAGGCCGGGGAGAGGGATGAATATGGTAGCCACAATTGGGATGTGGTGGAGTGCCTGCAGTGGCAGAGGCTGGCAGGAAGTTGTAACAGCCTGGGGTGTGCCGTGCTGTCTCCCGTGGAAGTTGGCCCTGGATCGCAGGCCCTTGGCAGTGGCGGGCTGCACAGTCTCCTGGGAAGGTGTGGGCAGTGACCTGTGCTTGCTCACAGGACCCCTGGTGGCAGCGGCGGCAGTGGTAGGAGATGCATCCACCTCTGGGGTCCATGATAGCAGCTGCGGCTCATGCCCACCCCTACAGCTCATGTAGGCAGTGCCCTGCTGTCTGTGAGCACACGGAGAAAGAAGCTCCTATAGCAGGCCCAGCCTTCTCCTCATGCACCCCCCAACAATGGTCCCGTGCCTCTGTGGTGGGCCCAGGCTTCTTTCTGGACTCCCTCAGCTGTGGCATGCTAGCCCCCTCAGGCTGTCTTCATGCAGCCAACCCCAGTCCCCTCCCTGGGGTCTGACCTCTGAAGCCGAAGCCTCAGCACCCAGCCCCCACCTGCCCCAGCAAGCAGACAAGTGTTTCAGGCTGGGGAGTTCTGGTCGGCACTGATCCTCTGTGCAGGATTCTCTCCACTTTGCCCTCTGCACCCCTGTTGCTGCGCTATTCTCTATGGCTCAGAAGCTCCCCACCACCCCATCCACGCCAGTGAGGTGACTTCCTAGTGTGCGAAAACTTTTCCTCCTTCACAGGTCCCTGCCAGAGACACAGTTCCTGTCCCGATTCCTTTGCATCTTTTTTTTTCTTTTCTTTTTTCTTTTGCCCTGCCCAGTTATGTGGAGATTTTCTTGCATTTTGGAAGTCTGCAGTCTTCTGCCAGCACTCAGTAGATGTTTTGTGGGAGTCGTTCCACATGTAGATGCATTTTTGATGTATCTGTGGGGAGAAGGTGAGCTCCGCATCTTACTCCTCCGCTGTCTTGATGATTCTCGAGATAATAATCTCTGAGAACTGCAATGATCCCTATGATCTAGAAACTTTCGACTATATTATTAGCACACAAAAACCTGTATAGAAGAGTGCAGAGCTAAACCACTGACAGTAAAGAGTTTGAAAACACTCTGTGGGAGAGAATGGGACATGGCCTCCAATTGTGCAGTAAAATACTTGCCATATCTTTCGTCTGATAAACACATAAAGAAAACTCAAGAGAAAAGGTGCTTCAGGCAACTTCCTTTCAAACCCCACTTTTCCCATAACAAATGTGGTGCCACCACTTCCGGTTTGAGGCGGCGGCTCTTGTGGAGTGGACTATGGCAATTCAGGAAGTCACTCCAGGAAGCCAGTCAGAGGAGAGCAATGCTTTGGACCTGCCATCAGCTTATGACGTAAGGGATTATGTGTTGCAGAGACCCAGACAGGTGGCCAACAGTGAGGCTTTTAGTTCTGAGGAAGTGCTTTCTATTTCTTGCTCTTTGGATGTGGATCCAGCCGTGTGGCTGACAGGGTCTTGGTGCTCCAGGCTGGTGTCAGGCCTGAGACTCTGAGGTGGGAGAGTCAAGTTCAGGACATTGGACCACCATAGACCTCCCAGCCCCACATAATATCAATCAGCAAGAGCTCACCCAGAGACCTCCATCTCAATGCTAAGACCCAGCTCCACCCAACAACCAGTAAATTCCAGTGCTGGATGCCCCATGCCAATCAACTAGCAAGACAGGAACACAACCCCACTCATTATCAGAGATGCTGCCTAAAATCATACTAAGTTCACTAACACTCTAATACACACCACCAGATGCAGCCCTGCCTACCAGAAAGACAAGATCCAGCCACACCCACCAGAACACAGGCACCAGTTCCCTCCAACAGGAAGCCTACACAAGCCACTCAACCAAACTCACCCACTGGGGGCAGACAGCAAAAACAATGGGAACAATGAACCTGCAGCCTGTGAAAATGGGACCCCAAACACAGTAAGTTAAACAAAATGAGAAGAAAAAGAAATATGCAGCAGATGAAGAAGCAAGGTACAAACCCACCAGACCAAACAAATGAAGAGGAAATAGGCAGTCTATCTGAAAAAGAACTCAGAGTAATGATAATAAAGATGATCCAAAATCTTGGAAATAGAATGGAGAAAATACAAAAAACGTTTAATAAGGACCTAGAAGAACCAGAGAACAAACAAACAATGATGAATAACACAACAAATGAAATTTAAAAACATCTAGAAGGAATCAATAGAAGAATAACTGAGGCAGAAGAACGGAAAAGTGACGTGGAAGATAAAATAATGGAAATAACTACCGAAGAGCAGAATAATGAAAAAAGAATGAAAAGAATTGAGGACAGCCTCAGAGATCACTGGGACAACATTAAACACACCAACATTCAAATTATAGGGGTCCCAGAAGAAGAGAAATAGAAAGGATCTGAGAAAATATTTGAAGAGATTATAGTTGAAAACTTCCCTAATATGGGAAAGGAAATAGTCAAGTCTAGGAAGCTCAGAGAGTCCCATACAGGATAAATACAAGGAGGAACATGCCAAGACAAATATTAAACAAACTATCAAAAAGTAAATACAAAGAAAAAAATATTAAAAGCAGCAAGGGAAAGCAACAAATAACATACAAGGGAATTCCCATAAGGTTATCAGCATATCAGACAAAATAGACTTTAAAATAATGATTATTATAAGAGACAGAGAAGGACACTACATAATGATCAAGGGATCAATCTAAGAAGAAGATATAATAATTGTAAATATTTATGCACCCAACACAGGAGCACCTCAATATATAAGGCAAATACTAACAGCCATAAAAGGTGAAGTCGACAGTAACACAAACATACTAGGGGACTTTAACACCCCACTTTCAGCAATGGACAGATCATCCAAAATAAAAATAAATGAGGAAACACAAGCTTTAAATGATACATTAAACAAGATGACTTAACTGATATTTATAGGACATGCCACCCTAAAAAAACAGAATACACATGAGAATGCTCATGGAACATTCTCCAGGATAGATCATATCTTGGGCCACAAATCAAGCCTTAGTAAATATAAGAAAATTGAAATTCTATCAAGTATCTTTTCTAATCACAATGCTATGAGACTAGATATCAATTACAGGAAAAAAACTGTAAAAAATACAAACACATGGAGGCTAAACAATACACTAATTAATAACCAAGAGATAACTGAAGATATCAAAGAGAAAATCAAAAAATACCTAGAAACAAATGACAATCAAAACATAACGACCCAAAACCTATGGGTTGCAGCAAAAGCAGTTCTAAGAGGGAAGTTTATAGCAATAAAATCCTACCCCAACAAGCAAGAAAAACCTCAAATAAACAACCTAACCTTACACCTAAAGCAATTAGAGAAAGAACAAAAAAACTCCCAAAGTTAGCAGATAGAAAGAAATTGTAAATATCAGACCAGAAAAAGAAATGAAGAAAACAGTAGCAAAGATGAATAAACCTAAAAGCTGATTCTTTCAGAAGATAAACAAAATTGATAAACCATTAGCCAGACTCATCAGAAAAAAAGGGAGAAGACTCAAATCAGTAGAATTAGAAATGA
>NC_041219.1:94207018-94208980 GCF_002837175.3 Physeter macrocephalus
GAACATTCTCCAGGATAGATCATATCTTGGGCCACAAATCAAGCCTTAGTAAATATAAGAAAATTGAAATTCTATCAAGTATCTTTTCTAATCACAATGCTATGAGACTAGATATCAATTACAGGAAAAAACGAACAAAAAAAACCCCAAAGTTAGCAGATAGAAAGAAATCGTAAATATCAGACCAGAAATAAATGAAAAAGAAATGAAGAAAACAGTAGCAAAGATGAATAAACCTAAAAGCTGATTCTTTCAGAAGATAAACAAAATTGATAAACCATTAGCCAGACTCATCAGAAAAGCCAATAAAATGGAAAACCTGGAAGAAATGGACAAATTCTTAGAAAAACACAACCTTCTGAGACTGAACCAGGAAGAAATAGAAAATGTAAACAGACCAATCAGAAGCACAGAAATTGAGACTGTGATTAAAAACTTTCCAACAAACAATTGCCCAGGACCAGATGGCTTCACAGGCAAATTCTATCAAACATTTAGAGAAGAGCTAGCACCTATCCTTCTCAAACTCTTTCACAATATAGCAGAGGGAGTAACTCTCCCAAACTCATTCTACGAGACCACCATCACCCTGATACCAAAACCAGACAAAGAGGTCACAAAAAAGAAAACTACAGGCCAATATCACTGATGAACATGGATGCAAAAGTCCTCAACAAAATACTAGCAAACAGAATCCAACAGCACATTAAAAGGATCATATACAGTGATCAAGTGGGGTTTATCCCAGGAAGGTAAGGATTCTTCAATATACGCAAATCAATCAATGTGATACACCATATTAAAAAACTGAAGGATAAGAACCATATGATCATCTAAAGAGACGCAGAAAAATCTTTCAACAAAATTCAACACCCATTTATGATAAACACTCTCCACAAAGTAGGCATACAGGGAACCTATCTCAACATATTAAAGGCCATATACGACAAACCCACAGACAACATTGTTCTCAATGGTGAAAAACTGAAAACATTTCCTCTAAGATCAGGAAGAAGACAAGGTTGCCTACCCTTACCACTATTCAACTTAGTTTTGGAAGTTTTAGCCACAGCATTCAGAGAAGAAAAAGAAATAAAAGGAATCTAAATCAGAAAGGAAGACGTAAAATGTCACTGTTTGCAAATGACATGATACTATACATAGAGAATCCTAAAGATGCTACCAGAAAACTACTAGAGCTAATCAATGAATTTGGTAAAGAAGCAGGATACAAAAGTAATGAACAGAAATCTCTTGCATTCCTATATACTAATGTGGAAAAATCTGAAAGAGAAATTAAGAAAACACTCCCATTTACCATGGCAACAGAAAGAATAATTTACCTAGGAATAAACCTACCTAAGGAGACAAAAGATATGTATGCAGAAAACTATGACACTGATGAAAGAAATTAAAGATGACACAAACAGATGGAGAGATATACCATGTTCTTGGATTGAAAGAATCAACATTGTGAAAATGACTATAGTACCCAAAGCAACCTACAGATTCAATGTAATCCCTATCAAATTACCAATGGCATTTTTCACATAACTACAACAAAAATGTTCACAATTTGTATGGAAACACAAAAGACCTTGAATAGCCGAAACAATCTTGAGAAAGAAAAACGGAGCTGGAGAAATCAGGCTCCCGGACTTCAGCCTATACTACAAAGCTACAGTAATCAAGACAGTATGGTACTGGCACAAAAACAGAAATACAGACCAATGGAACAGGATAGAAAACCCAGAGATAAAACCAGGTACATATGGTCACCTTATTATGGATAAAGGAGGCAAGAATATACAATGGAGAAAAGACAGCCTCTTCAATAAGTGGTGCTGGGAAAACTGGACAGCTACATGTAAAGGCATGAAATTAGAACACTACCTAACACCATACACAAAAATATACTCCAAATGGATTAAAGACCTAAATTTAAGGCCAGACACTATAAAA
>NC_041219.1:94209289-94211709 GCF_002837175.3 Physeter macrocephalus
AGGATTAATCTCCAAAATATACAAGCAGCTCATGCAGCTCAATATCAAAAGAACAAACAACCCAATCCAAAAATGGGCAGAAGACCTAAATAGACATTTCTCCAAAGAAAATATACAGATTACCAACAAACACATGAAAGGATGCTCAACATCACTAATCATTGGAGAAATGCAAATCAAAACTACAGTGAGGTATCACCTCACACCAGTCAGAATGGCTATCATAAAAAAATCTACAAAGAATAAATGCTGGAGAGGGCGTGGAGAAATGGGAACTCTCTTGCACTGTTGGTGGGAATGTAAATTGATACAGCCACTATGGAGAACAGTATGGAGGTTCCTTAAAAAACTAAAAAGAGAACTACCATATGACGCAGTAATCCCATTGCTGGGCATATACACTGAGAAAACCATAATTCAAAAAGTGTCATGTACCAAAATGTTCATTGCAGCTCTACTTACAATAGCCAGGGCATGGAAGCAACCTAAGTGTTCACCGACAGATGAATGGATAAAGAAGATGTGGCACATATATACAATGGAATATTACTCAGCCATAAAAGACATGAAATTGAGTTATTTGTAGTGAGGTGAATGGATCTAGAGACTGTCATACAGAGTGAAGTAAGTCAGAAAGAGAAAAACAAATACCGTGTGCTAACGCATATATATGGAATCCAAAAAAATGGTTCTGATGAACCTAGGGGCAGGGCAGGAATAAGGATGCAGATGTAGAGAATGGACTTGAGGACACGGGGAGGGGGAAGGGTAAGCTGGGACGAAGTGAGAGAGTGGCATGGACATATATACACTACCAAATGTAAAATAGATAGCTAGTGGGAAGCAGCCACATAGCACAGGGAGATCAGCTCGGTGCTTTGTGACCACCTAGAGGGGTGGGATAGGGAGGGTGGGAGGGAGATGGATGACGGAGGGGATATGGGGATATATGTATACATAGAGCTGATTCAGTCTGTTCTACAGTAGAAACTAACCCAACATTGTAAAGAAATTTATACTCCAAAGAAGATGTTAAAAAAAAAAACAACTCAAGAGACCCTCCACAGTCTCTACAAATGCCAGCTTTACCTTTCTAGTGTGATTCTAGTTGTTTTCATCTGTTATCAAATGACATTCACACAGAGGGAATGAATGATCCCATTCTCACCCACGGAAGGTTTTATCAGGCATAGCAGGTTTAGCTCATTGCAAGGCCTCAACACTGTAGCACTGCCAGCAGGTGAAAGTCATCTAAATCTAACCCAGATTGAGAATAATGATAAAGACCATGGACTTTAAAGAATGAGCATATTTCAGTTTAAAATGCTAGGTTACGGTAACAGCAATGAATGAGAACAATCAGTTCAGTATTAACCCTGGACTAATGCAGTTGTCTTCTGTCCAGTCTCCCTGCTTCAAGTTTCTTTAATCAGTCCATTCTATGTATATTTATAGGTAAATATAATACTGTGTCTTAATGATCAGCATATGATTGTTTCCCTCACTAGACCATGTTTCTTGAGTGCTGGAGCGATAGTTTATTCATCTTCAAATGCCAGCATCAGGCATATAGTAAACAGTTAATAAATACAAAATGAACAAAATCCTTATCACAATACATAAACATTTATATCCTCAACTCCTCTGTTTTCACAGGTGAGAAAATTGAGACCATGAAGACTTCTCAAATACCTAGAGAGTTGTTTTGTTTGAATCTTTATTTTTTTAAAATGTATATAATATAGTACCTTCTTACAAAGTTCACGTTTTTCAAAATGTAAAATAATCATTCATTTTAATTTTCTGAATTTTGATTTTATTTTAGTTTGATTTGTTGAGTGGATAGCTCTGGTAGGTTTTCAACCACTAAAATGTTATGTGAGCCCTCTCTCTTAGCAATATTTTTGAGCCCAAGACTAAAGTCTACCATAGCTACCAAAAACAAAATTATGCATCTGCAGAATTCTAACATGACTTTAGAAGCAATCACCATAAACCTAACTGCACTTAAAGCCACACATATGTTTTAATTTATTTGGACTAATTTAACAATGATTATTTATATTGATTGTATCTATTATTTTATTATTTATATCTATTATTTAACTCTAATACTAATACAATACCATGCAAAGCCAAATGTTACTGATTTACCTGCGAGGCCGCTAAAACCCAGGACAGAACCCCTGTTTTCATCACTCTCAATGTTTGGCCCCTGTGAATTTCTTCTATTTTCTTATGGTCTCAGCTACTAACGTAAGAGTATGTTTGCTGTTTCTTTTTTTTCTTTTTTTTTTTTTTTTTTGCGGTACGCGGGCCTCTCACTGTTGTGGCCTCTCCCGTTGTGGAGCACAGGCTCCGGACGCGCAGGCTCAGCGGCCATGGCTCACGGGCCCAGCCGCTCCACGGCATGTGGGATC
>NC_041219.1:94211751-94338098 GCF_002837175.3 Physeter macrocephalus
CAGACGCACAGGCTCAGTGGCCATGGCTCACGGGACCAGACGCTCCGCGGCATGTGGGATCTTTCCAGACCGTGGCACGAGCCCGTGTCCCCTGCATCGGCAAGTGGACTCTCAACCACTGAGCCACCAGGGAAGCCCCTGTTTGCTGTTTCTTATCCAGCATTTCTAGACATTTGCAGCAGGAGGGTTTCTCCGATGTAAAATCTGTCATAATGTAGTAAGTGGAAGTACAGGTTTCCCCCACTATCCAAAAGTAGAGGGTTCCTGTGAAACCTTTCGAAAGCTGAAAAAATGCAAAGTGAAGAAGCAGTTACCTTAGGACACATCCTGCTAACGGATGCACAAAATAAATCAAGAAAAAGCACTGATGCTCACAGACACATTTCAAAGCTATGGTGGCTTGATGCTGAGATGGTACCTGCAGTTCCCAGGAAAGGAGTTTGGCAGTGGCTCTCTTGCTGCTTGGGGTGTGTGCTGTCTCCATAATGACTCACTGCAACAAAACAAACCCTAAACCCTATTTTCACTTTCACCTTCCTCATAAAAGCAAGATTTTTTTGGTTAGTGAAAACAGGTACCAATGTCAGTCTTTCATTAAAGTGAAGCGGTGTAAAGGAAACCTTTGAAAAGCAGGAAATGGCTGTGTGACCTCTTTCCTAAGAAGGAATGAATTTTCCATCTCCTTATTTTTCTCATCTTTCTTTGGTTGAGGTATTTAAAAACGCACACAGTGCTCTAAGATTAACAGCATCACAGAATGAATGGATAATACCATAATGACACAAACGATCTTTGCTGTTGACAATGTAGACGAGAATCACAAAAAACAAAATCAGTACATTTCTTTCTCCACTGAACTGAAGAAAACATCAAGCTCTATTAATGGCCTTTGATTCTTTCTTGAGAAAATCACCAGCATCCTTAAGCTGAGGCAAGTTGAGAACACCCATTTGGCAGAGCCCCATCCAGTCCATTACCCTTCTCCAATTAAGGAGAGTTATAGTAAAAGCATTTTTATTAGATTCTCTGGTCATCCTTGAAGGAGATAGAAGAAACCTGGAAGCTGATGTCAAAATATGCTTCTACACTTAGAAAATCCTTTCTGGTGAAGAGATTAAGAGAATTACCCTAAAATCTGGAGACCACTGTTAAGGAAATATTTGGATCCCAATCACGCCACTGCGTGCCCTTTGGCAAACCACTCCATAATTTTAAGACCTCAGTTATTTCATCTGTTAGCTGAGGAAAATGGCTGAGGGAAATAGGGAAATGCCCTACAACTATGATTTAGTATGGTTCTATCAAGGACATATTATGGAGACAATCAAAGGATCAATTTTCAGAAATGGCATGTTATCACAGAATAAATCTAAATATGAACACTGATTGATTCATTGATTCATTCACCTCATGCCTATGTTCTAGCCATACAGGCATGTATGGAAATACATAATACTTTTTAAAATAACAATAACCTATACCTTGTCAAACTGCTTATTGACAGTAAATAACAGGTATATACTTCAAATACATATAGAAAACCTAAGAGTGCATTAACATCTAACTCTAGACCTGACAGAAGGACCCTAGAGGCCCGGATTCACACACAAGTTATCTCTATATTTGAACAGTTTCATTAAAACCACTTGTAAGGCATACTGACTAACAGTATGTTTGAAGTTCTAGAATATAACCCTCTACCATTCACTCAGTCAGTCACTGTTAAGGAATTTGATTAACAAATTCCTTAGTAATAAATTTCTTAGTAATAAACCAGAGAGATAAAGACAAATACTGCATGGTATCACTTATATATGGAATCTTAAAAAAAAAAAGAAAGAAAGAAAGTCAAACTCATAGAAATAGAAAGTAGAAAAGTGGTTGCCAGGGGCTAGAAAGTGAAGGAAGTAGGTTGGTAAAAGGGCACAAACTTTCAACTATAAGATGAATAAGGTCTGAAGATCTAATGTACAATATTGGGGACTATAGTTGATAACACTGTGTTGTATAATTGAAATTTGCTAAGAGAATAGAACTTAAATGTTTTCAAAAAAAGGAATTTGATTAAAATGTGGCAGGTTGACATCACGTGCCTCCCCATGTGATGCTGTGAGAAGGAAACTTCTCTCAGGTAATATTCCTGACAAAAATGCACTGCCTGAATCCAATCATGCGGAAACATCAGATAAACCCAAATTTACAGATACTCTACAACATTATTGAACTATCCTCTCTTAAAAGGTCAAGGTTATAAAAAGCTAAGGATTCATTTGATGTTAAAGGAGAATAAAGAGATGTGATATCTAAATGCAATGTGTGATCTTGGCTTGCATCTTGGACTGGTTAAACAATTGCTATGATAGACATTGATGGAACTGTTGTCAAAATTTGGATGTGGACTGTGGATTAAGCATTAATATATCACATCAGTGTTAAGTGTCCTGATCTTTACAATTGGCTTGTGTTTATAAGCAACAACAACAAAAAATGTCCTTAAAGGGACATTTTTAGAAAGTAAAACTGAAGTAATTAGGGGTTTATACATAATAAGAATAGGTATATATATAAAGAGAAAATGATTGGGAGAATATGGCAATCATGGTAAGAGTGAATCTAGATATCTGGGAGTTCTTCTACTATTACAGCAACTTCTTTACAAGTTTTAAATTATGTCAAATAAATGGCTAAGAAAATAACTGAATGTCTATTAACCAGTCAAGGATCTGGGAATATAAAAATGTTTCAGGCAGACATGGTGCCCACCTTCATGACTGTAGAGGAGAAACACATTTTTTAAAAAGTAAAATATACTATAATTATAAATTGTTGTAGGTGCTATGAAGAAAACCCACAGTACTTAAATAAGAAATAATAGAAGTAGGTGGAAGGTGGGAACCAGTGGGAACCAATGATATAAAGGTCAGGGAATGTCTTTCTGAGAAAGTGACATACAAGCACAGACACATGAAAACCTCAGGAAAAGCAACAAAGGCATATGGGATAGTATGTGTTAAGGTCATGAAGTCGGTCTCAGGTTTTTAATCAGTGTCTAAACTTACAAGGAAACACAGGGGGAATAAAAGTATGGCAGCAGGGAGCCAAAGCAGCAGGATTACAAAATCAGGATAGCCTATGGTATTATCTTGGACATATGGACATGCGTCAAAGTATTGATTATACCACTGTAGACATCTAGAAAATAGCCACAGTGAGGAAAAAGCCCGTACTTCTCATTTGAGTGAAAGAGTTAGAATAATCACAAGGCCAAGAAGTGATAAGTTGTAGACTAACAGGGTCACTTGCTGCAGCCTCACACTAGTCAATATGCTTTACCATGAAAAAGGTGGAAAAGCTTTTTCGTCCCACAGTGATTTGTGTTGACAACTAAAGAGTAATCACTCTCGGTGTCATCTTTGAAAGGGAAGGACAGGTGACCTGGGCAATCTGAAATTTCCTCCAAATGGATATGTAAGTGGTCCGTGAGGAGATGGATATCCCTTTGACGGTACCTGAATTTCATAATATTTCAGTTAAGAATTGCAGCTGTGCAATGAATCTAAATTTGGAATTATATCACATATGTAATTGACAGAAGATTTGAAATACCATCTGTTTTCATATTTAAACTTCAGAAATCTTCTCTAGAAATGTTCCTTTTCTCAAGGAAAGAAGATTCTTTAATACAAATTTAGTAGAATAAAATATGAGGTGTTCCAACAGGCTGCCAGCATCATTTTTTTCCTAAAATACAACATCTGAATTCGCAAATTGTCCCAGCATTTCATTACTAAATGTTCCTAAACTCATGAAAACTCCTTTCAACACCAATCAATAGAGCAATGAAAAGAGAGGAATTTCTCTCTGCATTCTTGTTTTTTACCTTTATATAAGTGAATTCAATTCTAACATTTACTCATTTCTCCGTATCTTTCATTTACCCTCATAGTCTATTTTCCTAAATTTCCACATGAGTTAAAGTCTCAACTCTGCCTATTTCCATATTAGCAGAAGGAGAAGGCTGACTAGGATGTATATTTATGAAAAGTTAAACAAATCTCAACTTTACCTAGTTCCTTCTTAAATGAAAATCAGCATTGCATGAATCTACACCGTTGCATACTCCTTGCTTATGATGGTCAAATGCTCCTAGGCTTTATCTGTTCAACTTGCCTTCTCCCTCATTGTTTGATGATGTTGATGATGATGATGATGAAAAATTAAGTCTTTAATGTATGTCAATATTTTGCAGGCATTTCTTCATCTACTCCTTACAACCATTTGAGCATTATAATCTCCATCCTATACAATAGGAAAAACTAAAGCCTAGCAAAATGAAGTTATTTGTCTAAGGTCATTCATTCATTTAGTTACTATGTAGTGAGCCCTATCATATAAGTGGTGGGGCAACCTATTCACCTTTTAATTGTAACTGGAAATCTAACTAATCTAATCAGTCTATATTTAGGAATGGATAAAGAATATGGGTATATATATATATGTATGTATATATACATACATATTCAAAGGTATGTATGTGTGTGTGTATATATATATATTCAAAGATACAATATTTTATACCTATACTGACTAATGGTTAAAGTAATTATCCATATGTTAAGAAAAATCAAGTAGGAAATGTTTGGGTAAATTTGTCCCTCAATCACCATAATCCCTTGACTTCTTTTCATCTGTTATTTGTTCTCCCTCCCTCCTTTGTTTCCTCCCTCCCTTCCTTCCCTGCATTTATTCAGCTGTATCCTGCTTTCTTCCCCAAAAGATTTATAGCATAGCTATCTGTCATATAACACACATTAAATAAACTCCTTGCTTTTGTTTCTTAATAACTTGTTTTCATCAGTGCATGTGGTCAATCTATGCTCTCTAAACCAGTGGTCCCCAGCCTTTATGGCACCAGGGACCGGTTTCGTGGAAGACAATTTTTCCATGGACTTGGTGGGGGGGATGGTTTCGGGATGATTCAAGTGCATTACATTTATTGTGCACTTTATTTCTATTATTCTTACATTATAATATATAATGAAATAATTATACAACTCACCGTAATGCAGAATCAGTGGGAGACCTGAGCTTCTTTTCACTTGCCACTCACTGATAGGGTTTTGATATGAGTCTGCAAGCATTTGATTTATTATGGTCTCTGTGCAGTCAAACCTCTCTGCTAATGATAATCTGTATTTGCAGCCGCTCCCCAGCGCTAGCATCACTGCCTCAGCTCCACCTCAGATTAGATTCTCATAAAGAGCAGCAACCTAGATCCCTCACATGTGCAGTTCATAGGTTCGTGCTTCTATGAGAATCTAATGCCGCTACTGATCTGACAGAAGGCGAAACTCAGGCGGTAATGCCAGTGATTGGGAGCAGCTGTAAATACAGATGAAGCTTCGTGTGCTTGCCTGCCACTCACCTCCTGCTGTGCAGCCGAGTTCCTAACAGGCCAAGAACCAGTACTTGTCCATGGCCCAGGGGTTGGGGACCCCTGCTCTAAACGATTCATCACAGAAATAAACACTGTAAGGTTAAGGAGTGCTCCCTTTCACATCTGCCTATCCAGCAATAATATTTTTATTGTATCCATTGTCCAGGTCACCTTATTTTTATTTCTTCATTTTCCATCAAAG
Organism: Physeter macrocephalus; assembly: GCF_002837175.3. Taxonomy (NCBI): domain Eukaryota; kingdom Metazoa; phylum Chordata; class Mammalia; order Artiodactyla; family Physeteridae; genus Physeter; species Physeter macrocephalus. Next base: position 94,217,391 of record NC_041219.1, read on the forward strand.
CCATTTCTGTTGCTCAGCATGCAGTCTAAGTAAATGTATGAATTGACTTCATTTTAGCTACATTGTCTTTGCTGTAACCCCCTTAATGCAGTGCACCAGACCAAGTGTACACACCTCCGAATAGCTGCACTTAGCAGTATTGTGCATTGGCTCACAAAGAGCAAATGTCAAAAGTTCATTGTGTATTCTGATCCCACTTTACCATGCTAGTCTTCTGGAAAGGGTTTCCCATCCTCATGTGGATAGTTTTAGGAAGACTAAGTAACCTTACTGTTGCTATTCAAGCACAGTCTCTGCTTTTTTCTATTAAGAGGACGGGCTTCATCAATCCAACATGACAAAAGGCATTCAGCATCATGTTGCAGCCACTGAACTGTAGTCTGATAATTAATCTGCTTCTTTTTTTGTAGTATTTTATTAGATGCCAGAACTCATTGATGTAATTCACTGTCTGGAAATTAAATTAAAACAGGAAGCTTACTTGTTTTTTTTAATCCATCTCTGTACTTGGGTAATATTTTTGTGGTTTAAGTATAATATATGTGAAGACTACATATATATAAACCATGAGAAAGGGACATATGAGAATTATTTTGATCATCTGAGGGCCTTTTTTTTCTTAAGTATTATTTCCTTTTACTATTTCACACTATTCACATTTCAGAGTTGTCTTTCACATAAATGCAGAACTATTGCCCAAAGTCTTAATGGCTTTTTAGAACTGAGTAGCACATACTCTGACACATCTTGCTTCTGTAGTATGCTCACATGCCTCATGACACCTGTAGATGTCTTATATGATACTTGTACTTCACTTCTTTTTACCATTGAAACACATACATAATACACATTTATGTCTGCTCACTAGAAATATTTGAATGAGAATTATTTTGATACTCAGGGCAACCCTATGAAGGAAGTAGTATTGTTACCCTTATTTGGCAATAAAGAAAATGAGGTTCAGGGAAGTTCCCCTAGGTCACCTAAGTTGTATGGCCAAGATCTGAATATAGAGTCTATACTCTTCATTACACAGTGCTTTAGAGATTACCAACTTATTTTATGCCTTTTTTGTCACCCCTGTATTGTCATGAGGTCAATAAAAAGGATTATAAGTAGTATCATCATTATTTTATAGCTCTGAAACTGAACCTCAGAGAGGCTATGTGTCTTGTCCAAGGTCACACAGTAATAAATAGTCAAGGTTCAAACTCAAGGCTTCTGAATTTAACTCCTTTCACTATATCATGCTGCCCTTATTGTTCACATAAATCAACCAAATTACTATTTCACACCATGAAGGAATAACAATTATTAGCACATCATTTATATAGATTCATTTTTCTCCTTGCCCAGACTAAAGCAAGACTATCTGGTTTATTGTTTTTTAAAAAATATACTCATAGATATACATCAGAGCATATGTGGTAAGTTTGAGGACTTGGGGGTTGATCAAGGAAGAGGCAGAGCCATGAGAGGCAGTAACACACAACGTGCTTTATTGGACAGCATGAGAGTTGCTTAAGAGGGGAAGTTCCTCCCAACTACAGACCTTCCAGAGACAGCAGCACCAGCCACCACTCAGAAGGGGAATAGGGCAAGGGACCTCATGGGGCAGGAGAAACTGGAGAGGGGATTTATGCGTCTAGATGATGTTGCTCAGCACCAACGGGCAGAGTCTCTGGGTCAGAGAATTCCAAAGGGCAAGAGAGTTGGGGGTCTTTCATAGCTAGAGTCTGTCTTACCTATAGTTAGTAGATGTTAGGTGCAGTTTCATGGGTACGTAAAGTAGGCAGGCTCTAAATGACTAAAAATATGCTTATTGGGGATATATTTAAAGCAACTGAGCTTCCATCATGTGAGCAAAACAAGAAGATACCATCTCTGAACCAGGAAGCTGGCTCTCCTTACCAGACACTGAATCTGCCAGTGCCTTGATCTTGGACCTTCCAGCCTCCAGAATGGGACATCAGTTTTTTTTCCTGCCTTTGGACTTGAACTGAAATATCAGCTCTCCTAGGTCTCTAACCTGCCGAGTAGATTGTGGGACTTCTCAGCCTTCATAACTTGCTGTAGCACTAAGCACTGAGCCCCCTGAGGTGAGAAAGGATTGTGTGGCACTGATATGGTTTGAGGATCACCTACAAGGCTCCCCTGTCCCAATACATTTATCCTCAGGATCCCTTCCAGGATGTCACATTACAGTTGACTGTCCTGTCTTCTTGGGCTTCTCTTGGCTGTGACAGTTTCTCGGGCTTTCCTTGTTTTTGAAGATCTTGACATTTTGGAAGATTACTGGTCAGGAGGAGCTGAAGATGGCAGAATAGAAGGACATGGGCACATCCCTTCTTACAGAAACACCAAAACCACAACTAAACAACCATCAACAGAAAAACACTGGAACCTACCAAAAAAGATAGCCTACATCCAAAGACAAAGAAGAAGCCACAAGGAGATGGTAGGAGGGGCACAATCACGATTAGAGCAAATCCTATTCCCACTGGGCAGGCAACCCACAGACTGGAGAGCAATTGTACCACAGAGGCCCTCCCACAGGAGAGAAAGTCCTGAGCCCCATGTCAGGCTTGCCATCCTGGGGGTCCAGCAATGGGAGGAGGAGCACCCAGAGAATCTGGCTTTGAAAGCCAGCAGGGTTTGATCACAGGAAATCCACGGGACTGGGGGAAACAGAGACTCTACTCTTGGAGGGCACACACAAGGTCCTGTGTGCACCAAAACCCAGGGGGAAGAAAAGCAGTGATCCCATAAAAGACTGGGCTAGACCTACCTGCTAGCATTGGAGGGTCTCCTGCAGAGGCGGTGGGTGGCTGTGGCTCATTTTGGGGACGAAGACACTGGCAGCAGCATTTCTGGAGAGTATTCATTGGCATGAGCCCTCCCAGAGGCTACCATTAGCCCCACCCAACAGCCTGTAGGCTCCAGTGCTGGGACACCTCAGGCCAAACAACCAACAGGGAGGGAACACAGCCCCACCCATCAGCAGACAGTCTGCTTAAAGTTTTCTTGAGTATGGCCCTGCCCATTAGTGGATCAGACAAGACCCACCTCCATCCACCAGTGGAGTCCCTCCCAGCAGGAAGCCTGCAGAAGCCTCTTAGACAGCCTTATTCACCCGAGGGCAGAGAGCAGAAGCAAGAAGAATTACAACCCTGCAACCTGCGGAACTAAAACCACAATCACAGAAAGTTAGACAAAATGAAATGGCAGAGGAATAAGTCCCAGAGGAAGGAACAAGATGAAACCCCAGAAGAACAACTAAGTGAAGTGTAGATAGGCAACCTACCAGAAAAAGAATTCAGAATAATGGTACTGAAGATGATCCAAGATCTCTGAAAAAGAATGGAGACAAGGATCGAGAAGATGCAAGAACTGTTTAACAAAGACCTAGAAGAACTAAAGAACAAACAAACAGAGATGAACAATACTTAACTGAAATGAAAAATACACTGGAAGGAATCAATAGCAGAATAACTGGGGCAGGAGAACAAATAAGTGATCTGGAAGACAGAATGGTGGAAATCACTGCCACAGAATGGAATAAAGGAAAAAGAATGAAAACAAGTGAAGACAGTCTAAGAGACCTCTGGGACTACATTAAATGCACCAACATTAGCATTATAGGGGTCCCAGAAGGAGAAAGAGAGAAAGGACCTGAGAAAATACTTGAAGAGATAATAGCTGAAAACTTCCCTAACATGGGAAAGGAAACAGTCACCCAAGTCACCAAGCAGAGAGTCCCAGGCAGGATAAACCCAAGGGGGAAAACACCAGACACATAGAAAAGCAACTGAATGTATGAGAATTTGTTTGATCCAGCTAACTATCCTAGCCTGCTACGAAGTGAACATAGAAGGCCTTGTTAGACTAATTCGTACACAGACATCATCTTTGGGTCATTTACATAATAATATACAAATCTCCACTCCAAAAACTGAATGTTAATTAATTTGTGCCATGGAAAAGAATAATAGTTAAACACATGAGTTTTACTCCTGTTTATATTTTTAACAAACAAGTTCATATGTTCTGCTCTGATTTCAGACTTCGAGTAGAAAGAAATAAATACCTGGGTTTTGCAAGCTTTGTAATTTCTATCACCAACCTCAACAGCACTATAAATCATGGCATACATTTTTGGTTTAACAAACTGAGGAGTAAACTGAAGAACAATTTTGGATTTTGTCATTTCTATGTATTACAGTCTCCACTGTGTTTTCAGCATTCTCCTAGATGGAGTAGAGATTGTGGACTAAGTTCTAGCTGCTAGCTAATTTTAGCAAACTGCCAACCCCTTAAAAATATCCATAAAATACCCTGACTATTGAGAACTCAAGAATGTTTGTAAAATCACTGGAGTTTAAAGGAAAACTCCCTAGTCCCAGGTTTCAATTAGCATTCATAGCCTGGGAGTTTGCCCAGAATTTGAAGCATATTTACTTAAATATTCACACAAAACTTTAGGATTAAAAGGCATAAATGATAATGTTAGGCCAATTCCCTCAATTTATAGATGGGAGTTAATGATGTCCCAAGATCACAACGGTAGATGGCAGCCAATGATAGAAGTCAGGAGTCTTGAATTCAAAATGAGTTAGAGTTCTACTATGCCATGTTACCACTTGATAAATCTTTCACAGTTGATCTTTGACCAGAGGAAGAATATACAGAAGGTAGTATGAGGCATAACACCATGTGTTCTTTTAGAACGTTGACTCTTGTCAGATGGGGCCCATGTAATTTAAAGACATAAAATAACTCTGATTCACTGATTGTGATATCTGAATACTGCTAACACAGAAACTTACTATTTTCATTGAAAGAGTTAAGCTGTTTCTCTAGCAGACTCACAGATATAGAGAATAAACTAGTGGTTACCAGTGGGGGGAGGGGGGAAGGGCAATATAGGGGTTGGGGAGTGGGAGATATAAACTACTGGGTGTAAGATAGGCTCAAGGATGTATTGTACAACATGGAGAATATAACCAATATTTTGTAATAACTGTAAATGGAAAGTAACTTTAAAAATTGTATTAAAAATTTTTTTAAAAAAAGGTAAGCTGTTTCTATTATCAAAGATATCATAGATCTTATCATTGGATTTGTCCAAAAGACCTGGAATTCTTTAATCCCAGCTTTCTCTTTTTTGATATGTATATATAAATTTATTTATTTATTTTTGGCTGAGTTGGGTCTTCGTTGGTGTGTGCAGGCTTCCTCTAGTTGTGGCGAGCAGGGTTTACTCTTCGTTGCAGTGCCGCAGGCTTCTCACTGAGGTGGCTTCTCTTGTTGCAGAGCAAGGGCTTTAGGCACACGGGCTTCAGTAGTTCTGGCACGTGGGCTCAGTAGTTGTGGTGCACTGGCTTAGTTGCTCCGCGGCACATGGGATCTTCCCAGACCAGGGCTCGAACCTGTGTTCCCTGCATTGGCAGGCGGGTTCTTAACCACTGTGCCACCAGGGAAGTCTCCCAATTTCTTCTTAATTCAATTTTAATAAGCGTAGTTAATAACTGCAAATTTATAAGGAAATGCTATTACTGACTAAAACATTTCCTATGCTAGAGTGGTAGAGGGACGAAGGATTTCTATTTGCTGAGTATTATCACCATCAGATTCTATCACAATGTGACAACAATCATTCTGTTCAAAGAACAGAACCTTCATTCAGTTCAAAGAAGCTAGGAGTTATCATACATGGAACGAGGAAAGTCAAAGCAGCTTAGGGGGATTCATTATTCATGCTCATAGAACCTTTATTAAAACACTTCTAGAGATATAATTCCATCTTTCAATAATTAGGAATGTATGCAGTATATAAGGCATTACTTGACTAGTTGGTAATCCATAAATATTTATGCTGATTGATGAACCTGCCATTTTAGAGAAATAAAAATTAATCCAAAATTATGTTTATGGACTAAATCATTACATAAAACTTAAAATAATGACCACATTAAACTTGAACTTCTTTGTCTAAATGCCTTTATTCAGAAGAAGATAAAAGAGGAAGATAAGGAGGAGGTGGAGAAATGTACACTGAAGAGAAATGCAGACCAGGTATCGAAAGATTTGGGTCCTGGTCCTGATTCCAGGGCTTATTAACAGTGCAAATGTAAATGAGTTAATATCCTCTCAGAGCCTCAGTTTCTAGGCTGCCTCTCTCTCTGGGGTGCTGTAGGTGAGCATGCTTAGGAAATATAATGGATCTTCCAGCAGAGAGAACTGCATGTATGCGATCACTGAGGGAAGTCTGACTGCTGTACAGATTTGCCTGAAATGATCTTTACCTCAGGTTTTTGCATGTTTCACATTGTGGGGGAATGATGAGTCTGGTCACACCAGATGAACTTGCCCCAAGATCTAGAAAAAAATGGCTGCCTTTCATCATATATCCCCATGGAAACAACAGTCTTCTCTACAGAAATACAATTAAGCAAGCAAAAAACCTCCACAGGCAATTAGGATACATGAATCACCTCCTTCCCTGACCTCTGCCCAGAGCTGGGAACCACTGACTTAGATGAAGTCTACTTATGGTTAAGTGCAGCTACAAGAGTGGAGAGTTAATTATCAAGAGTACCTTCTAGATAAAATAATTGATAAGGTCCTTGGAGTTGTTGTTCAAGACATATTATATGCAGTTAGAAGAATTCATAGTAGCTGTAGTCTCCATTTACGTAACACCTAATAGAATAAAAAGTACTAATAAAAATAAACTAAAGAAGAGTTAGTTTCAAAATTCTAAGAATCGTTAACATTTTTATTAAAATAACTGGCTCCAAATTACCGTGGCCATTTCTAATTAAAGTTCTTTCAAATGTATTTCATCTAATATAACCTATTTACCAAAAACTTTAGAAAAGTGTTGAAAATTTGAGTTTTTATTGCATGCTTACAGTTCCTGCAAATTCAGTAGGTCTAAGATACAATTTTGACCTTTCCTTAAAGCATACATATTTTCAAATGATCTGAGAGCAAATCCAAATCTTAAGAAAGAAGAAAATGTAATGAATTTCTTAAATGAAAGAGTCCTTTCCTCATTCAATCAGCAAAGACTCCTTTTTGTCTTTTGTAACCATTTTGGAAGTCTAGTTGACTAGCTAGGGTTAGCACAGTTCCACCCATTTTGATGTTTCCTCTCTAAATTCAAGACAAAGGCAGCAAAAGGTTGTGGCTGCATATCACACAGCATGAAATAAAGCCCAGCAGAGTGGTCTAGTCACCACAAGCAGCCGGCACACACCAAACTGAGAGTGATTAATGCATGATCCACCAACTAGATAGCCTAATTAAATAACTGTGGTTAATTGCTAATTAGTATGTGACTTATGTAGGTAGAAGCACTTAGACTTGTCAAATGTTAAAAAGAACACTGAAAATGATCAAAGTTCTGTCATTTCAGTGATCTATAAAAATGATGCATCAGAAAGTTGGGGTTTTTTGCCATCATTTGTCTAGCCAAAACACACTGAAAAACTTTTCTCTTTCTAAAACTGATTTCCTCCTTCTATTTAAGTAATAATGTTACTTTTGATGTTGTGAAAGGCTATAAATACTAAAATGAAGCAAAATTTTGAAGTGTGTATAGGGGGATAGTGCAGTTCCTATTATTCATTTAAACCCCAGCATATTTGAAATCTAGCCACTACTAATCAGCTGGACACAGTTGGTTCTCACTTCTTACATGTTTATTTTCTGTATATTTAGAAAGCTCTGGTTTCAACCAAAACCCCTCTATAAATAGAAGGGCAGTCAGAATATGCGAATCTACTGTTCATGAAATTCACTGTCCTAGGGGGCTAAGGAGGGGCCGGTAGCATCTGAGAGCTACTTTTAGAAATTGTGTAAGACTTGCTTCTACAACTGTGAGATTTGGGAGTTTTTTTTTTTTTTTTTTTTTTTTTTGGCGTCTGTAGAAAAAAATACCATCTGTCTCCTCATTACCCTTAAAAAAAAGAGAGAGAAAGAAAGGAAAAGAAAAGCTTGACATGCCATACTGATGCCAACCTTTACTTTCAATTATTTGTCATCTAAAAAGAACACACACACAGAAGGTTTCATGAATAATGCTTTCCCCTTTTGTGAAAAGTGTAGGTGGAAATACTTACATGCATACTCCTAAATGGGCAGATGAGATCGATGCCCATCTTTACTAAACATTATTTTTTTCATATCCTCACCAAACAAACCAACGAAATACCTTTCCTGTCTCCTTGGTGATAGTGACACATGTGCTGCCTTAAGACAAAAACCCATAAACAAAAGATTGCACTCTAAAATCACAACACATTCGCCTGAAAGAGGCTTGAGGACGGAAGGCCTATTGCATAATTTATCAGTGTGTGGCCTGAATACCACCCTCCTTGGAATGGATGCTTCCTGGGCCTCACTCCACACCTCTGGGAACCTGCATTTTTGACGAGCACTCCCAGGTGATACTGATACAACCTAAATTATGAGAGCGGTTGTGGTGTTTACCATCCAGAGAGGAAGAGCCCTTCTGGACATTCCTCTCATCCACACACCTTCAGACACTTTGCTCACTATTCACCTCCATCTTCACCCCCATGAGCTCTGAGGAGGAGAAAGAAAACTGATTTTCAACTCTGTCTAAAGAGCAAAGGGAAGCATGGTGTTGTTTCCCATCTAGGTCAAAATAGTCATTGATTGAAATGTAGACTAATGGAGTGAAAGCCCTAGGGAAAAAAAAATTGGATATTCCAAAAATAGTCAGTAAGTTAGGAGGACAAAAGTCGAAGAGGGAACCACTCCTGGGGCAGAGGAACAGAGGGAAAGAGGGGAGACTGCTGTGTCTGTCGGGTGGTCCTGCTCCCTCCTGGGGAGTGAGCTGAGTGGAATTCCCAAAACTAGATCTGGAGGAGATGTTTGCTAAAGGAAATCACCCTTGCTAGCTTGAGGCCAGGAGGAAATAACTGCACACATACTGCTGGCTGGACAGCTGGCTGCCCTTTAAGGTAAAGGAAAAAAAAGCAACAAATGCTCCTGAAGAGTACCAGGTAGGGAAGCAGAGGTGGCCAGAAGTAGTGGTCATCAGAAAGCAAAGTAGCTTAATCAGGCTCTAGGGAGGCAGAACACAGTCAACCTGGCCCACCAACAACAGAAGGGAGGGGGGCGCTAGTGCTAGAAATCTAGCTAGTGGGGGCACCCACGGATTAGCAGTTCATGACTGAGTATTTTTGTTCTATCATTTTTCAAGTAGAGATTGCAGCTTTGCAGTATTTCTAAGCCAGTGGGCTTCTATAATTAAACTGGTTCCCTCGCCCCTCAAAAAACCTCTACATTCTGTTTTTTAAACCCCATTATATATAAATGAGTTGTATAATTTTATTGGCGCTTTTCTGTTGTTTTGTTATTTTTACTTTGATATAGCAAATAAACGTCAGTTACAATGTGTATTGAACAGACTCTTGGAGGTTAACTTAGGAATATATCGCTACTTGCTTTATTGGTTCTGTGAGAAAAATGCATTCTGAGTTCCAAAGTAGTAATTTAAAAACAAAATTTTGGAACAGTACCTATGGGTAATTGAAAACTTCCTGTACAACTAAATTCAGGCAAGTTAGATCTCCTGAATCGATATCTTTGGTGCAAGTGTTTATCCATAGTGCCCTCTAGCTGCTTTAATTGTCATTTCAACACAGATAAACCAAAAAAAAAAAAAAAAAAAAAAAAGAGTCCTCTGAGTAAATGCTCCGAGAACAAAGTTCCATATTTGAAATGACTGTGTATGTTTAAAAGTCCCAGAACTATACACTCTAAGAATTTCATATCTGGGAAATACTAGTAAATATCATTGAGTTTATTATACAGTCAAAATTTAATCACTGCTCACTTGGTCATGACACAAAAATATGTTATTTGAGGAATCAATCTAGGCCTCCCTTGGTTTTGTTCTTTTTAATTAAGGACATCTGTATGGACACAATAATGAGCAATTTAAGACAACCTTTTTTCTTATTTGAATTTTCTATTTTCTTTTCGTTTTTTGAAGTCCAGCGTCCCCTCTTCCAGACGATGCACTATTCCTGGACAGATCTTATAGCTAGTAACTGAGTGATAACACCAAGTGGGGGAAAATAATGTTTTCCATGGTAACTTCATCATCTGTGTCTGAAATCTCAAATCTTTGATTTATACATTATTACTGCAGTCATCCAATTTGTTTTTTCTGAACTAAGTTTCTACGGTTTTTCAGATGCCCCTCAACAAATAAAACCTCCAAAGTGAAGTTAATAATATAAATTATGGCAGGCTTTGTGCTGTTCTCAGGCTAAACGCAAGATAATTCACCTTAAGCTTAATTATATTATATTATTTTCACATACTTATCACAGTATCTTACAAAACATGGGGGAAAAACACAATACAACAAACACAGTTTCTGAAGAAAGATCACAGTAAGGAGAACAAAGAAAACGAAGAAAGAAAGAAAAGAGCCAACATAAAAGCACCACATTAGAGAAAGAAAAAATAGTAGTAACCAAGAAATGGAAGTACAAGTGTCCATTTTCTTTGCAACATCTAGGTGATTAATCATAAAGTTTCAAAAGATACACAACCCATGGTAATGAGTAGTGTATCATAGCTTTTGATCATGCATTGAGCTACTTATACCTATCAAATCATATAAGGTTAGGAAGTTGGCTATAACATAGTACAGTGGTTTCCAGAGTACTCTCCCAGAACCAGCATCAGCATCATCTGGGAACTTGCTAGAAATTCTCAGGCCCCACCCTAGACCTTCTGAATCTGAACATCTAGGTCTTCACACATCTTGCAGGTGATTCTGCTGCACACTACAGTTTGAGATCCATTGTGATGGATCAAATATTGACCTTAATTGGAAGCAGAATTCAGAAAACCTGTGTTCAAGCTCTGTGATGATTCTGAGCAGCCTGATCTTAGGCATCAGTTTCCTCATCTTTGAAAAGAAGACCATAATACCCACATGATACAGGTAGCCAGCTCCTTGAGACCACTAGTGCTTAAGCCTAATTATTCATTCATTCATATTTTTAAAAATATTTATGGAGCACCTACCAAGAACTGTTCTAGATGCTTGGGATCTATCAGTGAACAAAAGATTGAAAAATCCCTGCTTTCCTGGAGCTTATAATTCCAGTGGAATAAAACACACCTTAAATAGTAAACATATTGTATGTTTCCTAGGGCTGCTATCACAAAGTACCACAAACTGGACGGCTTACACAACAGAAACGTATTTTCCCACAGTTCCAGAGGTTAGAGGTCTGAAACCAAGATGTCAGCATGGTGGGTTCCTTCTGAGAGCCGTGAGGGAGGAGTCTGTTCCAGGCCTCTCTCCTTGGCCTGTAGATTGCTGTCTTCTCCCTGTGTCTCTTCAAATCATCTTCTTTCTGTGTGTGTCTGTCTCTGTGTCTCTGTTTCCCCTTTGTGTACGGATGCCAGTTGTATTGGATTGTGCCAGCCCAACGATCTCACTTAACTCAATTACCTTTATAAAGACCCTATCTCCAAATAAGGTCATATTCTGAGGTCTTAATCCTACTGGCTAATAGGACTCTAACATATCTTTTTGGGGGGGGGGACATAATTCAACCCATAACACACATTAAATGAGGAAATTATTAGTAAGTTAGATGATAAACTATGCTAAGGAAAAAGAATTAGGTGGGATATTTGGGTTTGGGAGTACTGGAGTTGAGTTGGGGTAGAATTTAAATAAGGCCAGAGCAGGCCTCAGTGGGCAGGTGGCATGTGAGCAAAGACTTGAAGAAGTCTTAGTAGCGATGTCACAGAAGAGACTCAAGCATCAGTAGATGATTTTCTATGTCCACTTGGAGCCTAAGATTCATCATTACCCTTTCTCCTATCCAGCTCTCTTCTGTGTGCTGTGCAGAGTGAATCTACATGGAGGATGAGGCTCAGTAACCAGGGGCCAGTACTCCCAGCTATTTTTTCCCAGGCTCTTGTTTCAAGAAAATCTGGAGATTTATGTTGAAAGTCACTCCTACCAATTTCCTAAAAGTCTGAGAAACAAGGATCGCTAAACGCAACATATATTTCCCCAGGCCGCCGAAGTATCAATATCATAGTCTGTGAAACAGAAACAGAAATGTTGGAGTCTTTTTTACCATGACTACTTTGCTAGTCATTAGTCTGATTTCCTGGAATACAGCTTATAGTCACCTCCGCATTACCTACCTTTCCTAAAAACAAACTTTCCTACAAAGTTTCTCTTTTTAAATATTCAAGACTTCCTGAAGAATACTGTTAACCAAATGTAGACATCAGTATGAAAAGTTCGTATTTTATATTTACGTCTCATGGAGTTGAGCTTTAGAAACTGGGCCTTATATTCTTCCAATGGTATATTTCTAGATTTGCTTTCATTATTTTGATTTCCTACAATGCAAACACTGATACGTCCTTTACAAGATGTAAGTGGCTGTGTGTTTCTCCTGAGGAGATGTAAGGTGGTATGGTAGAAATACTACTGGGTAGCAGAGGACCTGAGTTCAATTTTAGCAATTAATTTACCCTCAGCCCTTAGGGACAGTTTCCTCAACTATAAATTAGGTAAATAAATAAGGGACAGTCTGTGTAGTTCTCAGACTTCCTGCTGACATCTACACACCTGAGGGAAGGGACACACTTCCATCAGTATCAGAGGTTCACTAGAACATTGTATGAGGCTGCAGGTGGAGGTTAAGGGTAGAATGTCTTTTTGAAAAATTCCCACAGAAAACTGATATATCCTAGAAGCCAAGATGAGCTATAATATCATTGCCATTTTTCAACACCACAGTTGTGGACACTCAGACCTAGCCATAGCCTCAGGTCCATCTAGTCTCTGAGCCCACCCTGAGACTGGTAGTTAATGTACCAATATTACTACCACCATCACCATCCCCAGCAACCCACTTCTGCTATTACCACCGCTCACTCTACTACTATCACTCCTATTGCTAGTGTTGTTTGATTGAGTGCTTATTATATGACAGGCACTATGCCAAGTATTGTGCTTACAAGGTTTTAGTCTATCATCCCATATGTGCAAAAATATCACTTTATTTTCTCTGTAATAGAAATTCCCGCCTCTAGTTGGGTTTGGGAGTACTGGAGTTGAGTTGGGATAGAATTTAAATAAGGCCAGAGCAGGCCTCAGTGGGCAGGTGGCATGTGAGCAAAGACTTGAAGAAGTCTTAGTAGCGATGTCACAGAAGAGACTCAAGCATCAGTAGATGATTTTCTATGTCCACTTGGAGCCTAAGATTCATCATTACCCTTTCTCCTATCCAACTCTCTTCTGTGTGCTGTGCAGAGTAAATATTCTGCCTGGAAGCAGAAAGTTCATGTTAGTTATAATAAATGCAGTTCCTCAATGGCCCGGGTCTGTCTTCTGTCCACCTTTCTTATTTTCTCATCCTTTCATCCTTCCCATCTCACCTGACTTGTGGACGGAACATGTCCATATCACTGTCAGAGGCAAGGATGGAAAGGATTTTGTTATTCTCTGCATCAGAGTTCCCACTGGAACTCTGTAAGGTTGCCTTGCCCTTCCACCTGCCTTGGCCTATCAACCTGCAACATTTTCTGCTCTATGGCCGCTGTGCTCTAGGAATGAAGAGGCTACTAAGCATGGCATCTCACCTCCTGGGCTGTACACAATGATCAAGACACAGAACTTCCCTTCCCCAAGGTCCCCAAATGAGTCTGAGGAGACAGTTTTTCTCCTTGTGCCACTTCCCTGCAAAGCTTGCTGGGTATTCTCAGTAGCCATCAGCAGCAGGTGTCTTACTCTCTTACTTCCAGTGATGGTTAGTTTTATGAGTCACCTGAATAACCCGGCATTGTTGTGAAGGTATTTTGTAAGTGTGGTTAACATCTACAATCAGCTGACTTTAAGTAAAGGAGATTAGTCTCAGTAATGTATGGTGGCCTCATCTAATCCATTGAAAGGTCTTAAATGCAAAATTGAGATTTTTGCTGAAGAAGAATAAATTCTACTTCATGACTGCAGCATCAGCACTTGCCTAAGAGTTTCCAGCCTGCCGACCTACTGTACAGATTTCATACTTGCCAGCCCTCACAATCACATGAGCCAATTCCTTGGATCATTTTGTGTGTGTGTGTGTGTGTGTGTGTGTGTGTGTGTGTGTGTGTGTGTGTATTCATTCCATCCCCTACTGGTTCTGTTTCTATGGAGAACCCTGACTAATATATTTCTCCTCCTACTCTCCCTTCTTTAAACCAAAGAATTTTTATTTTAATATTTCAAAATAGCATCCCATTACATATAAATTATAAGTTGATTCAGTTCTCCTAACCACTGTATGTGATAGATACTTGTATCCTCATTTTGCAGATAAGGGAATTCAGGCTTAGAGAGGTGAAATAATTTGCTAAAGGACAGTCAACAAGCAAGTGGTTAAGCAGGTGCTGGCTAATCTCCAAATCGTTGGTCTTGCCCATTCATTGATACACTCTAAAATTAGTCTTTCTAAAGGCTGTTACTTGGCATAATTTTATCTATCAACTTGACTGGATCATGGGGTGCTCCGATTAAACATTATTTCTGGATATGTCTGTGGGGTTGTTTCCAGATGACACTAGCATCTGAACTGGTGAACTTAGTACAGCAAATGGCCCTCCCCAGTGTGGGTGGACATCTTCCAATCTGTTGAGGGCCTGAATAGAACAAAAAAAGGCAGGAGAAGGGAGAATTTGTTTTCTCAGCCTAACTACTTCAGCTGGGATATCAGGCTGCTGCCCGTGGACTGAGACTTGTGCCATCAGCCCTCCTGGTTCTCAGGTCTTTGGACTAGGACTGGAATTTAGACAGAAAGCTTTCCAGCTTATAGATGGTAGATCATAAAACTTCCCAGTCTCCTAATTATATGAGCCAATTCCTTAGAATAAATCTCATTTTTTACATATATATAATTTTTCTCATATATATTATACATAGTTTTCATATATTTTTCATATATATATTTCCTATTGGTTCTGTTTCTTTGAAGAACCCCTACTAATATAGCATACCTACATGCTAACGCATCTGCAATAACACCATGGCTCCCATAGACATGCTTCTTCAACTTTCCCATTCAACCTTGCTTGTGATCAGCTAGTTTCCACAACCAGACTTTGCCTTTGTTTTCTAATGCATTTCCATTCTTTGGCTGAATCTAGAGATCTCCACTGACAGCTATACTCTTGGCTGGAGCTCTGACAACGTTTCCAGTCCTTGCCTTTCCCTCTGCCAATGTCTAGATTACCTTGTCTCTGTAATTCTTAAGCAGTAATTTACATCCTACACTTAGAGGCAGAACCAAATCCTCCTTGCAAAGTGATCTGCATATTGCACAAGTTGAGATGGATTTTTGTGTTGCTCTAGCCAGTCTCACTACTAAAAAGAATACAGTCTCCTGATCTACCTCCCTTGCCCTGTGCAGTTGAGGGAACCATGCCTCCCACTGAATTTGTTGTAACCAGTAACATTAGAGTGGATATGAGCACGGGCTTTGGGAGAAGACAGAGTTGGATTCAAATCTGGGCTCCATCACTTATTATGTATCTGACCTTGGAAAAGGTATCTCTTTAGAGTTTCCTCATATGTAAAATAGAGAAAACAAAACCAATGGCATCAATAAGAAGAGTAATAGTAGAAGTACCTAAAAAGTCTCATTAGTAAAAATTAAATGAGAAAATACACATCAAGTTCCTAAATCACTCCAGGCCCATGACAATCACTAAGTAAATATTAATGTCAGTGATGATGGTAATGATGATGATGATGAAATATCACAGGTTCCACGTGGATGTTCTTATTTTTAAACTTTGAGGGTAATGGGAGAAATGGGGAGGGCAAAGGAAGAAACAAGAAACCAGGTATCTTTAACAAAAGAGTTGATAACTAGTCCCAACTGTATGAGAAGCAGTCTGGACTTTATGGACAGGGTATACATTGAGAGTAGTAGGTGGGAAACACAGAAACACAAAGGCAGAAAGAGAATCTCTTCACTGTTATATATTCAGTTCTCTGTCCCTGTACCAGAAAAAAAGAAAAGAAGAAAATAAAAAATTAAAACTAAACTAAAATTAACAGGTGCCTATGCATCATTTCTCCCGTTCTTGCTGCTATTTTTGTTAGAGAGAACCACGTGGAAATAGAAGTCCCAGAAAATCTCTTCTCCAGGAGTATGTATCTTAATGGTTGAGTGTGCAGATTTTGGAGTCAAATATATCTTCGTTTTATCACAGTTCTACCATTTTCCAGCTTACCTAATTTCTCTCAGCCTCAGTTTTCTCATCTATAACCTCCAAGGTTAACATGCTAGTCAAAATATTTTGTAGAAAGCAACAGAAATCCAGCTCAAACGAGCTTCAACAGAAGAGAATTTACTGGCTCAAGGTATCAAAAGAAAGTTTGAACTTGAGTCATGGGAAGCCAGAGAGGAAGCTGAGTTTCAAGAACAACTGGAACTAAAGACACTGGCAGGGTGCTTTTTTCTAACTCTCGTATCTGCTCTCTGCATTGTCAATTTAATTTTTTCTTACTAGGACCAACAAATATAGCCAATGAAAGCTCCCAGGGTTTCAGCTACCAGAGAAATCCCACGTTTAAAAATTTCCTGGGGAAGCACTCCAATTAGCTAAGTTTGGCCAAGTGCCCACCTCCAATCCAACCAAATACAGCCAATGGAATATGGTTAAATGAGAAGGTGGTTGCCTCTACAGCAACCATGCAGGCAGTGGAGGACCAGACACAGGAGACAAGATGATGCTAGGCAGAAAATCCCTTGGATATCCACTAAATTTATATTTTTAAACCACTTAAATATAAAAATAATGTTTACAAAAAGTTTAATAATATGTTTCAGTGAAAATGGATACATCAAATTTGAGTAAAAATGGATATAGGGGGCTTCCCTGGTGGCGCAGTGGTTGAGAGTCCGCCTGCCAATGCAGGGTACGCGGGTTCGTGCCCCGGTCCGGGAGGATCCCATATGCCACGGAGTGGCTGGGCCCGTGAGCCATGGCCGCTGAGCCTGCGCGTCCCGAGCCTGTGCTCCGCAACGGGAGAGGCCACAGAAGTGAGAGGCCCGCATACCCCGCCCCCCCAAAAAAATGGATATAAAACTGCATATAGAGTGCAATCTAAACTTTAGAAAATAATATATACTAAAATCATTGTAAGAAAATGCACTAAAATATTAACAGTGTTTTTCATGGGTAATAGACTCATAAATAATTTTCATTTTCATAAAATGTTTTACTGTATTACATTTTTTTCTTAAACAGGCTTGTATTATTACTAATATAATCAGAGGGAAAACAATAAAAGGTTTCTGTTGTTATTATTGTTGTTTTAATACTTGTTTCAGATTAAATCCTGCAATACCTGAGACTCAGGTTCATACCCAGCTCAGTTTATAACCCTAGTAACAACCCTTGAGCCTGGGAGAAGTTTTATAAACTCTCTTGTGATTTCTATAGGATTTGTGAAAGTTGTGTAGCGATTATGTGCTTATTTAAAGACAGAGCTGCAAGAGGAAGTTTTCAGAGATGACCCATTAAAATCACATAGGTTGCTAATTTCATCATCTGGCTGTTTATCATATTACCATTATTGTTTCTGTGATGTTTGAGTTAATAGTCTACTTTGTTATAGCCTGTGACCTCTGATCATTCAGTATTCTACAGATCATACAAAGTCCAGATCACTAGCTAGACTAGCTAATGAGAAGACAACTACTGGGGATACTTTCATCTTTGAGGGCTCTTTTAGCTCTCCAAAGAGCATGGGAAAATAGTTCCAATTTATCTGGTAACAGTAATGTCATTTCCTGTGTAAACACTAAGGCATCTAAAAAGGCCTTTGGAAGATACCAGTTTTTGCAAAAGGTATCTGGTTGGGGGTCGGGGCGAGGCGGAGGGAACCTTATAGGCTTCAGAGTCAAAGTTGAGGTTAAAGGCCAATTTTGCAAGCTGTGTGACCTTCAGCAAATTCCTTAATTTCTGAAGTCTCAAATTTCTCACCTATAACAAAGATGCTCCTTCTACATACAACAGGATTGCTGTATGGATTAAATGAGCTAACACTGGCAGTATACGCATGATGGGCCTGGCACACACTAGGCATGAATCAAAAGTCCATTTGTCTCCTTCAACCCCCATCCTAACCCCTCTCCTTCTCTCCTCTCCCAATCCCAACAAAGGTCACTTTCTAACAATCATGTGCCAGGTAAGTAAACACAAAATGTGATTTCCCTTGAACATATATATTCACTCTAACAAAGGGATAATAGAAGCCTTTCAATTATTGAAAAGGAAAAGGAGCATTGAAATGTACTACTAGATAAAAAAGAAAGAAAAATACAAAATGCCAAGACCATGTAGCTATTCCTAATCTCCAAAATCCTGGACTTTACTACAGTTTTGTTGCGGTTGTTTATGTGTATGTTTGTTTATCTGCTTGCTTTCCAATCTCTGATCCTGAAAAATAACAGAACTTAATGATTATACAAAAGTTACTCTATGGAAAGAATTTTTATACATCAATAAATGCTAAATTTAAAATGACCTAGTAAGCTTTAGTTATAATGAGAAATAGGAATATTCGAAGATAAAGATATATCAAGTTTGTTGAATCATGATATTCCACTGTAACTAAATATTTTGAGGGGTCTATTTTTAATAAACACACCTCTGTTCCTCAGAGATACAGCTCATTACCTGACTCTGACTAGAGGAAGTACAGAAATACCAGTGATTCTTGACTTTTGTAACACCATGGGACCTTTTGAGAATAAAATGGTCTCTCTCCTCAGAGAAAGAGAAATGCATTAACAAAGTTTTGCACTTTTTTAATTTCCAGGAGTAACCCCATCCAGAACTCCTATTCATAGGAGTCCCAATAGACTCGGGTTCATCCCTGGCTTAGATTAAGAATATCTAAATTTTCTACATTAACATCTCCATTGTCATGAAAAAATACGACAAATCAAACATTCTCATGATAAAACTAGAGTTTTAAAAGAAAAAAATTTCTTAACTATAGGTATTTTGAAAAGACTTTCACATACATAATTCTATAACTGTTCTGAGACATAAATATATACATATATATAGTAATTTATGTTTTCATTTCCCTTCCATTTTCTCCTCAGACCTTTCACCCCTTCCATCTTCTTCAGGGCTCTCTGCTCAATCCCAAATCCTTAACGTAAGTTTTAGTGTATATACCAAGTATATATGTGTTCCCCATCATCAGGCTTAGGAAGACAGCTTACATCTCCTTAGTCTGTCTCTCAAAATAGTTAAGAATAGGTTTAATTGAGCTGAGGTATATAATAGTAATAGATATCACTATAATATCCATTGTATAGATGTATGATGTTTTACAGCTAGGAAGTAGCTAAATTGGGATTACATTCTGGCACAAAGGCTACAGTTTAAGTAACTGATGCCCTAGAGTTTTATTTGAATGCCTTTTACTCCAGAAAGAAAAATATTCTAGCTCAAGTACTTCCATCTCTGTGCTCCTTTCTCTGCCTTCATAGTCAGGGACAGTCTCCCCTTTCTGTAACTTTTATCACACTATTTTTCTGAAGCAATTATTTAACATTTCCACACAGTTGTCTATTATTATTCATTCAACATGCATTTACTGAATATCTACCATGTGCCAAGAATTAGACTCTGGGGAAAGACCAGCAAACAAGACATGGTCCCTGATCTCAAAGCTCTTGAATTTAGAGGCAGAGAGTGAAAAAATGTTATTGTAACCCCATGTGGTAAGTAGATAGGAATGTAGGAATAAAAGTCTTTGAGAGCACCTTAGGGATCAAATTACTTCTTGGTGAAGGTGTATAAACTGAACTTGACAGAAGAGTAGAACAAAGCCTTAGTAAAGGAAGTAAAATAGGGTCAGATGATGGGAAGTGTACTGCAGCTCAGGCAAGGGGTGGAATGGAAGCTCAGGCCAGACCTGGAGACCTGCAGACCTGAGACAGCATGCAGACCTGCCACATTGTCTAAATTTCAGAATGTGGAATTATAAGTTAGAGGACAGGTGTAGTATAAACAAGCCTGAAGAAGCAGTCAGGGGCTGGATCACCAAGGGCGTTGTCAGTCATATAAACCAGTTCATACTAAAATACATGCAGAGCAATGACTTTTAAGATGGTGATTAACATGCTCAGATTTGTATTTTAAATTCTCTTTTCTTTCAACGTGGGAAAATGGACTGCAAAGGCAGAGGCTGGAAACAGGGAGACCAGTGTGGAGGCTACTGCAGTAATTCAAGTAAGAAGTGATGATGGGCTGATCTAAGGCAATGGGATGGGAAACAAACAAATAAGTAACTTCCTCTCTCTCATCTCATCCATAGAGAATAATAAGAACTGACATTTATTGAACACTTACTACATAGCAGGTTATCTCCTAAAAGTTTTATGTTTGACTCATTTTGTCCTCAAAACAATTCCTCATTATATAGATGAGGAATTTGAGGTTTGGAAATTAACTTGGCCAAGGTTCTCAAGATCAGAGACATTACCTTATATTTCTTTCATTATATAATATATATAAAAGAAATATATATATAAATATATATGGTGCCCAATAAATATTTGTGCATTGGTTATTACAATTATTCACCAGTGGAACAAAGCCTCTTGGAAAGAGATGTTTCCATCTCCCAAAGTGCTCAAGCAGAGACTGTGTGATGACTTGTCAAGAATGCTTTGGAACAAAATCCTACATTTTGTGTAAGCTTCCAGAAAATTCTAAAGCCCCTAATAACACTAACATTTCAATGACTGTATGATTCAGTGAGTTTAAAGGACGAATACCTGCTAATTAATAGAAAAATCCCTGAGCTTGTAAGAATCTCCATTAGTAAGAAAATTACCACTAATCTCAACCACACTTACAGTCACCATGTTCTCTTCTGGCTACTATTTCTGATGCCATCTTTCAGGGCTCCTTATATGGCTGGACAAAAGAAAATACCTACTTATGTGCAGTAAGGACACTTCGATCACACATAGCTCTTTGGAAACCCTATCAATTGTAATAGAGAGAAAGAGATATTTTATTAAATTCCTCTTAGGTCCATTTTAATTTCCTAAAGCACTAGGCATGTAATAATATGCTAATTTTCATGGACAATGTAGCATTTTAGAGTGGACTTAGGAATATATTTTGAGGAAAGATTGAAAATCTCTCAGGTCCGGGGACTATGCCTTTATTGCTTTTCTGCTATTAACTTGCTCTGGGACTTTAAGCAAGTCCCCTAAGCCTCTCTCAGCTTCATTTGTACCTCATTTGTAAAATAAGGAATAATGCTTAACAACTACCTCACAGGGATACAGTAAAAAAATAATGAGACTCATATAGACAGGCAAGAGGCTTTGAGATCTCTGGATCAAAGATCCAACACATTAAATCCTAATTAATTTAAATGAATTAAAGATGTATACAAACCTTATTAATGTATGCACTTCAGAGGAATGGACTGCAATATTATAAACTTTACAAAAACTTCTACAGTGTGAAGTATAAAAACATTTAAATACAAGATCATTTTCTAAATGCTCTCACCATTTAGATTAAAAGCCAGTAGTGCTAAACTTCATCTTCTTCTAAAATTCCAGAGGATAGTGAAATATCTCATGATAGCATTTTAAAAGGAAATGCGGTTACCTTGAAGTCATTTTTGGATGATAAAATAGTTTAAAGTCTAATCTCTGAAACTGCAAGAGAAAAGACCTCATATTCGCTTGAGCCTCAATACCTACATTTGTCTACATTTCTAATGTGGGTTTAAAGCAGGCAGAGGGTTAACAGCTGCCAGGAATGCTAGAGTTCTAGACTGAGGGGTGATGATCCATTGCTCTAATACTCTCCATTCCAAGAACTGCCTTTAAGAGCTTTTTTTAAATCAATTTTCTTACAATTAATATTTCCTAAGGCAGATCAACTTCTACATTAGGAAATGCTGGCTTGATTTATGTACTAGGTTAAAACTTACCAAAGGGCATGTTTCCCATTTTGGAGATACAGCCTAAAATGCTATCTGAGAGCAAGTATATAATATAGTCATTGTTTCATTCAAATGTATTGCCTTTAAGGTATTCAGATATAATACAGAAATAAAAATCTTTCTTTAGGAGTCAGGAAATGCCACTGATCCTGAAGATAAAAGAGATTTTAAGATCTAAGCTCACAAATGTAAGTAAATCATTCCATGTTGTCATTTGAGGATGAAATCTTGGGCAGAAACCAAGTAATAATAATAATTGTCATTATTATTATTATTATTATTACTACTACTACTCCTACTTGAGAAATAGAGGAGCAGGTTCTACGGAGCTGGAATTTGCTAAAAAGAGCTTTAACATTTTAGAAGGCTTAAGCAGGTAATTGCAGAATCCCCTAACAGAGAGGACAACTGTCCAGAAAAATATATATATTCAGATGAAAAGAGGTCATTAATCTGATTGGAATCTTGTAAGTCAGAGCTGAAACCTCCAATACCCAAATGTTAAGCTACATTCACAGCTATCAACCAGTTTTTGACAAAGGATAGAGAAACCAGCCATGGGTAGAATAAACGGTAGAATGTGGAATAATACTGCAGTTAAAGAAAATGTAGCAGTAGAGAGATTCTAGGCCTCACATTTGTAAAACCAGAACTCAGTTTCAAATACAAATGAGTTATCAGGAAAGTATAACTGCAAAACTGCCAGTCAGCCTAATTCCAATTCCAGTAAGGTCTGAATCAAGAGTAGTGACTGGAAAGCAATGAATAAAATAAACATATGTCCAAGAATAACAAATTCCGAAAACCTGTCCCAGAAATATGGAAAAAAAAGTTGGAAGGAATAAAGTGCCATTTGTAAATCTATTGTTAAAATATATTATGCGGACCAAATAATAAAAAATTGGATGCTACATTTTTTATCTTATTAGCACTTGTAGAAGTGTCAGTAAACACCCCACACTGATACAAGCCCTCCCTTTCCTCTTGCACAGCAAACACTGTTTATTGGAAAATGATACTTCCCACTGAGCACCTTTGCTCAGAGAGGGTCTTTGAATCCTCTTTAAAACACTGCCCCCACATAGTCACTACCTATCAACTGAAGTTGGTTCTGAGGTGACATCTATTTCCCCATGCCCAACTTAGAAATTCAATGGGAAAAAAAAGTTTCTTATAAATAAAAAGTAGTGGTTTTTCATTTATGTGTTAACACTTAACAAACACTAAAATACATACAATAGTTTTGAAAAATGCCAGTTATCATTCAGAGCAACCTCTAATTGACCTCCCAACCTATTCCCCATGCAAGTCCCACTGGTAACCACTGTTAAATATTTAGTGCAATTCTTTACAGAATTTCCTAAGGCATTATAATCTCTCATATTTCCTCAAGTCTAAATGTTTTCATTCTAATTTACAACAATTTAACAATAGCTTTCCTAAAGAAAAACAACAACAGCAAATGAAACACTACCATATTAATGTAGTATAATCATAAATTATAACACTGCCAAGTTTCAGTCATTAAAAATTGAAAAATATGTGACATATATGTAATTTATAAAACTTAAACCTTGTAACTCACACTCTTCTATCTCTTGTGAAAAGTAATTCTAAACCAAGGGCTAAATAACACAAAGATATATATCTAGACCTCACTTTTGCAAATGCTGCTAGGCATCTGATATATATTTTTAATCAACAGGTGAGTCTTATGTGCCCTCTTTGTGGAGATCTATTGCCACACAGTATCTTATTTTATTCTTTTATAAGAAGATATTTAACTGAAATTTTTCTATTATAATGTTTCAATTGTTCATGTTTTCCAAAGCACTAATGTCTTTTCCTAAGGCTAAGATTCTAAAAGGGTTTTAACCCAAAATGAGGGTAATATTTTAGTTGTTACAAAATTAGAATATGGTAACAATATCCTGACAGATTGAAATTGGTGGTTTTCTATGATTAATGGCAGGTATTAAATAGAGCTAAAAACAAGATTCCACCCCATCTGCAAACACTCATGTGTTTTTCTGTCAAATATAGAAATGAATATTAATTTTCAACTTCCTGGAGGAGGCCAAGAAAGACTTATAACTTGCAGATATGACAGAACCCAGAAATGGATAACACTGAATCATCAGAACAGAATGTAGGCTGATAAATGAACTCATTTTTGTTTCCAGAAGATGAATATGTATACTCACCCTAACTTTACAAAAGAGGAAATGCATGTAGTCAGTAAGCATATTAAACGTTCTAACTCATTAGTACCTAAAGTAAGACAAATTAAAATGAGATTCGATTTTTGTCCATTGGATTATTATTCTTTAAACTGACCTAGGGCACACAAGACTCCCAAGAAACAAACTAACTAGAAAAAATGGAGTGATATCAGTAAGACAGCGGAGTAGGAAGCCCTGAACCCTTCTTCCTCCCTCCATCACCACCAAACACACTAATTTAGCAAGAATTCCCAGAAAAATTACCTTTGTGAGAAATCAAGAAACTCATTGGAAGGCTCCTACACGTTGGAGAATGCAAAACCAGACTTAATGAAGCCAGCTGGGAGATTCTGGATATCCTCTTGTCAGAGTCCTGTCCCTGGTACAGTGCCACATGATCAGGAAGAAACCCCCTAACACCCAGCTTCATTCAGGAAAGGAAAGGGATCGGTTCATGTGTTGAGCAGGGCCTCCCGAGAAAAATGGCTTCTGTCTTGACTGTTAGAGCTCTGATTCAGCACAAACTAGCCACCCAGGGGAAAACAGAGATGGTGTCTTGGGCTGGTAGACACCATAGATCTTCCCCCTGCTAAGCACAAGTGAGTGGATGAAAAAAATCCCATCTCTATTTCCCCCTGGGGAGGGAAAGAGGTGATCTGTATGTCCAATGACCTAACTTCTCTGGGACCACCTAAAGAACTAGCATCTGTCTTGCCAATCTTGGAGCTCCAATGGGGTCTGACACAGTCTAGCAGCTTGGGGGAGAATGAAGGTGACACCTTGGGCTAATAGACACCACAGATCCTCCCCCTTGCTCAACATACCAAAAGTAGATGAAAAATCCCAACTGTCACATTCCCCTTGGGGAGGAAAAGTTGATCCATATATCCAGTGCCCTAACTTTTCCAGGGATGCCTAAATAATTAGCATTTGTCTTACCAGTTTTGAAGTTCTGACAGGTCAAGCATCGTCTAGCTACCTGAGGGAGAACAGAGACAGCAGTTTGCACTGATAGTTGCTGTAGCTCTTCCCTCCTCCCCAGCTCACCACAGAACAAGTAGACTAAAACAAAAGCTGCCTACTTCACCCTCAAGATGGAAAGAGTTCATAGAGGCCTCCAGAACTGCTGGCAAGGATGCTTGAGGGGGTGTCTTTTTCTGTACAAGGCTGCTCTATGAAGACTGAAATAGGTGTCTGCTTTGTCCAGTGCACAGACACCAACACACAGAGTCAAGAAAAATGAGGAATCAGAAAAAATATCACAAGCTAAGGAATAAGGTACAGCTTCAGAAACTGACCATAGAGAACAAAAAACTTATATGATTTACCTGACAGATAATTCAAAATAACTGTCATAAAAGTAAACACTGAGGTCAAGAGAACAATGCAGGAACAAAGGGAGAATTTTAACAAAGAGATGGAAAATATTTTTTAAAGTAACCAAACAGAAATCATAGAGCTGAAGGACACAATAATTGAACTAAAAAATTCACCAGAAGGATCCAACAGCAGACTAGAGTAAGCAGAAGAAAGAATTAGTGAACTCAAAGATATATCATTGGAAATAATTAAGTCAAAGGAGCAAAGAGAAAAAAAAAATGAAAAAGAGTGAAGAAAGCTTAAGGGATTTATGGGACACCAACAGGTGAACTGTTATACACATTATTAGAGTCCCGTAATGAGAAGAGAGAAAGGACAAGAAAGCTTATTCAAAGTAATAATGGTTGAAAATGTCCCAAGTCTGGGGAAGAAAAAGATAAACCCAAAGATATCCATACTAAGACATAATATAATCAAATTGTCAAAAGTTAAACACAAAGAGAGAATTTTGAAAGCAGCAACAGGAAAGTGACTTTGTCACATACAAGGGAACCACCATAACATTATATAAGTGAATTTTTCAACAGAAATGCTGCAGGCCAGTAGCGGGATAACCTATTCAAAGTGCTGAAAGAAAAACTGCCAACAAGAAATGTAAAGAATAAAAATCACATGATTGTCCCAACAGATGAGAAAAAACATTTGACAAAATTCATGATGAAAATCTTTCAGTGGGGGGACACAATTAAGCCCATAACAGTATGGAAGGAGGAAAAAGACTGATTTTAAAATAAAATAAAACTTATGGAAATGAAAAACACAATCTAAAATTTAAACTCCAAGTGGTAGGTTAAACAGCAGAAATTTAGTTCAAAGTTTTGAGAGGTAATTAGTGAACTGGAAAACATCTGTGGACAATATATAATATGGCACAGAGAGATAGATAGGAAAAGAAGATCTTATTCTTAAGGAGAAATAATTAGGAAGGAAAGAGAATAAGATGAAATGGTACAACTTATGTCTTATTGAAATGCCAGAAAGGATATTATGGAAATGAGGAAGAGGCAATATCTACAGTGATAATAGCTGAAAATTTTCCAAAAATAACAAAAGATGTTAATTCTAAAATTTGGGAATCAAAAAAAATTCTAAGCAAGATAAATGAAAAGAAATCCACATTTAGACATATTGCAGGGAAATGCAGAACTTCAAACACAAAATGATCATAAAAGCAGTAATGGAAGTAAAACAATTATTATCTAGAAAAGAATAAAAATTATATAGATGTCAACAACAATAGATATAATAGGACAACAGAATAATATCTTCAAAGTGCCAAAGGAAAATAACAGTCATTTGTAATTCCATATCCAGCTACACCTTCATTCAAAAAAGGAAGGCAAACAAACAAGCAAAAAAGTACATGAATTTATACCAAAAAGTTAATTATAATTACTTCTTAGTACATGAATTATAGGTGATTTTTGTTTCTTCTTTATACTTTTTGTGTTTTAAAAACTTCTACAGTGAACCAATGTTGCTTTTAACATCTAATATTTTAATATTAACAATTAACATTAAACAAAAGCAGCCAAGATGATGGGGTAGAAGGACCCTAAGGTCACCTCCTCTCATGAGCACACCAAAATCACAAGTAACTGCAGAACTATTGATGAAAAAGACTGGAACATACCAGAAAATATCTTCTACAACTAAAAACATAAAGAAGGAACTACAACAAGATGGGTAAGAGGGATGGACTCAAGATATAATCAAATCCCATACACCCTGGGTAGGAGACCCACAAACTGGAGAATAATTATATTACAGAGGTTCTCCCACAGGAGTGTAAGTTCTGAGCCCCATGTCAGGCCTCCCAGCCCAGGGATGCAGCACTGGGAAAGGGAGCCCCCAGAGCATTTGTCTTTGAAGGCCAATGGGACTTGATCGTAGGAGCACCACATGATTGGGAGAAATAGAGACTTCACTCTTAAAGGGTGCACACAAAATCTCACATGCACCAGGACCCACAAGAAAAACAGTAATTTGATAGGAGCTTGGGCCAGACCTACCTGCTGGTCTTAGAGGGTCTCCTGGGGAGGCAGGGGCTGGGACAGCTGTGATTCACCCTGGGGACACAGACACTGGTGGTGAACATATCAGGGAGCATTCATCTGCATGAGTCCTCCTGGAGGCTGACATCTTGGCACCAAGATCTGGTCCCACCCAACAGCCTGTAAGCTCCCATGGTGGGATGCCTCAGGCCAAACAAAAAACTGTGTGGGGACACAGCCCCACTCATCAGTAGATAGACTGCCTAAGGACTTTCTGAGCCCACAGCTGCCTCTAGACATACTCCTAGACAGAGTGCTGCCCACCAGAGGGCCAAGACCCAGCCTCACCCACCAGGGGGCAGACACCAGAAGCAAGAAAACTAGAGTCCCACAGCCTACAGATCAAGTCTGCAAACGTAGGCCAAACACTACCTTGGGGGCTTCCCTGGTGGCGCACTGGTTGAGAGTCCACCTGCTGATGCAGGGGACACGGGTTCGTGCCCCAGTCCGGGAAGATCCCACATACCGCAGAGCGGCTGGGCCTGTGAGCCATGGCCGCTGAGCCTGTGCGTCTGGATCCTGTGCTCCGTAATGGGAGAGGCCACAACAGTGAGAGGCCCGCATACCACAAAAAACAAAAAAACAAAACAACAAAAAAACAAAAAAACACTACCTTGGGACCAGCTGGCCCCTGGCCCTTGGGTGACGAGAGAGGACAGCACTGCTGGGATGCATAGGATGTCTCCTACAAAAGGCCACTTCTCCAAGGTCAAGAAACATAGCTAATCTACCACATACATAAAAATACAAACAGCAATTTAGAGTAAATGAGGCAACAGAGAAATATGTTTCAGATGAAGGAATAAGATAAAACCCCAGAAGAAAACCTAAGTGCCATGGAGATAGGCAGATGGTCAAAGGACTCGGGAGGAGAATGGATGAACAGAGTGAGAAATTAGTAGTTTTTAACAAAGAATTGGAAAATATAAAGAGCAAGCAAGCAGAATTGAAGAATACAATAACTAAATGAAAAATACACTAGAAGGAATCAATAGTAGACTAAATAAGGCAGAAGAATGGATCAGTGAGCTGGAAGACAGAGTAGTGGAAATCACTACCACTGAACGAAAAAAGAAAAAAGAATGAAAAGAAATGAGAACAGTTTAAGAGACCTCTGGGACAACATCAAGCATGCTAATGTTTGCATTATAGGGGTCCCAGAAGGATAAGAGAGAGATACATAAATACATAATGCAAATATTTACTTGACATAAAAGGAGAAATTGACAGTAATATAATAGTAGTAGGGGACTTTAATACCTACTTAAATCAATGGACAGATCATCCAGACAGAAAATCAATAATAAAACATTAGCCTTAAATGACACATTAGTTGGACTTATTAGATATATACAGAATATTACAACCAAAAGTAGCAGAATACACATTCTTTTCAAGTGCACATAGAACATTCTTTAGGATGAATAACATGCAAGGCCACAAAAAAGTCTCAATAAACTTAAGAAGACTGAAATTATATCAAACAGCTTCTCCAACCACTATGCAATGAAATTTGAAGTCAACTACAAGAAAAAAAATGGCAAAAAAATACAAACACATGGACTCTAAACAACATACTAGGAAACAACCAATGGATCACTGAATAAATCAAAAAGAAAATCAGAAAGTACCTAGAGACAAATGAAAATGAAAACACAACATTCCAAAATCTATGGGATGCAGCAAAGGCAATTCTAAGAGGGAAGTTTATAGCAATACAGACCTACCTCAGGAAACTAGAAAAATCTCAAATAAACAATCTAAGCTTACATCTAAAGGAACTAGAAAAAGAAGAACAATCAAAATCCATAGTAGAGGGCTTCCCTGGTGGCGCAGTGGTTGTGCGTCCGCCTGCCGATGCAGGGGAACCGGGTTCGCGCCCCGGTCTGGGAGGATCCCACATGCCGCAGAGCGGCTGGGCCCGTCGGCCGTGGCCGCTGGGCCTGCGCGTCCGTCGCCTGTGCTCCGCAACAGGAGAGGCCGCAGCAGGGGGAGGCCCGCATACCACACACACACACACACAAATCCATAGTAGAAAGAAGAAAATAATAAAGGTCAGAACAGAAATACAAGAAATAGAGACAAAATAAAATCAGAAATGAAAGAGAAGAAGTGGCAACTGACACCACAGAAATACAAAGGATCATAAGAGATTACTATGAACAATTACATGCCAACTAATTGGACAACCTACAAGAAATGGATAAATTCCAAAAAGCATACAATCTTCTAAGACTGAATCTGGAAGAAATAGAAAATTTGAATAGACTGATAACTAATAAATTGAATCAGTATTCAAAACTCTCAAAAAACCCAGGACCAGACAGATTCATAGATGACTTGTACCAAACATTTAAATAAGAGTTAAAAATTATCCTTCTCAAACTATCAGAAAAAACTGATGAGGAAGTAACGCTTCCAAACTCATTCTAAAAGGCCAGCATCAGTCTGATAACAAATCAGACAGACAACAAAAAAAAAAAAAAATAAGAAAAGAAAAGAAAGAAAGTTACAGGCCAATATCACTGATGAACATAGATGCAAAAATCTTCAAAAAAATATTAGCAAGCCAAATTCAACAATACATTAAAAGGATCGTGCATGATGATCAAGTGGGATTTATCCCAGATGCAATGATGGTTCAATATCTGTCAATCAATCAATGTGATACACCATATTAACAAAATGAAGAATAAAAATCATTTGTTCCTCTCAACAGATGCAGAAAAACCTTTTGACAAAATTAAATATACATTTATGTTTAAAACTCTCAACAAAATGGGTATAGAGAGAACATAGCTCAACATAATAAAGGGCATTTATGACAAACTTAAGGCTAACATAATACTCAACAGTGAAAAGCTGAAAGTGTTTCCTCTAACATAAGAAACAGGACAAGGTTGATCACTCTTGCCATTTTTATTCAACATAGTATTGGAAGCCCTAGCCACAGCAATCAGACAAGAAAAACCCAAAAAGGATCAAAATTGGAAAGGAAGGAGTAAAACTGTCACTGCTTACAGATGACATGATGCTATACATAGAAAATCCTACAGATGCCACCAAAAAACTACTAGAATTCATCAGCGAATTCAGTAAAGTTGCAGGACACAAAATTAATATGCAGAAATCCATTGCATTTCTATACTTTAATAACAATCCATCCGAAAGAGAAATTAACAAAACAGTCAATTTACAATTGCATCAAAACCATAAAATACCTAGGAATACATGTAACTGAGGAGGTAAAAGACCTGTACTCTGAAAACTATTAGACAATGATGAAAGCAAATGAAGACAACACAAATAAATGGAAAGATATCCCATGTTCATGGTTTGGAAGAAATAGTATTGTTAAAATGACCATGCTAAACAAGGCAACCTACAGATTCAATGCAATCCCTATAAAAATACCAATGGCATTTGTCACTGAGCTAGAATAAATAATTCTAAAATTTGTATAGAACAAAAAACCTTGAATAGCTAAAGCAATCTTGAGAAAGAAGAACAAATCTGGAAGCATCACACCCCTGATTTCAAACTATATTACCAAGCTTTAGTAATAAAAAACAATATGGTACTGGCACAAAAATGATCACAAAGATCAATGGAACAGAATAGAAAATCCAGGAATAGACCCACATTCATATGGTCAACTAATCTATAGCAAAGGAGGCAAGAATATACAATGGGAGAAAGACAGCCTCTTCAGTGAATGGTGCTGGGAAAACTGTAAAGCTATATGCAAAAGAATTAAATTGGACCACTTTCTTACACCATATACAAAAGTAAACTCAAAATGGATTAAAGACTTAAATGTAAGACCTAGAACCATATAACTGTTAGAAGAAAACATAGGCAATAAGCTCTTTGATATCAATCTCAGTAATATTTTTTGGTGATCTGACTCCTCAGGCAAGGGAAACAAATGAAAAAATAAACAAATGGGACTACATCAAACTAAAAACCTTTTGCGTAGGGAAGGAAACCATTAAAAAATAAAAAGACCACCTACTGAATGGGAGAAGATATTTGCAAATGGTATGTATGTTAAGAGGTTAATATCCAAAATATACAAAGAACTCATAAAACTTAATAAAAAAGAGACAATCTGATTTAAAAATGGGCAGAGGACCTTAATAGACATTTCTCCAGAAAAGACATACAGATGGCCAACAGGCACATGAAAAGATGCTCAATGTCACTAATTATCAGGGAAATGTAAATTAAAATAACAATGAGATATCACCTTACACCTGTCAGAATAGCTATCATCAAAAAAATAGCAAATAACGATTGTTGGCAAGGATCTGGAGAAAAGGGAACTCTCATGCACTGTTGGTGGGAATGTAAATTGGTACAGCCACTATGGATAACAGGATAGAGGTTCCTCAAAAAATGAAAAATAGAATTGCCATAGGATCCAGAAATTCCACATCTGGGTATTTACCTGAAAAAAAATGAAAACACTAATTTGAAAAGATATATGCACCACTATGTTCACTGCAGCATTATTTACAATAGCCAAAATATGGAACAACCTAGGTGTTCATTCACAGATCAATGGATAAAGAAGATGTGGTACACACACACACACACAGGAATATTATTTAGCCATTAAAAATGAAATCTTACCATTTGTGGCAACACTGATGGATATAGAGGGTATTATGCTAAGTGAAATAAGTCACACAAAGAAAGACAAATACCATATGATTTCACTTTTATGTGGAATCTAAAAAATAAAACAAATGAACAAACAAAACAAAACAGACTCATAGATATGGTAAACAAACTGGTAGTCACCAGAGCAGAGGGAGTTTGGGGGTTGGGTGAAATAGGTGAAGGGGATTAAGAGGTACAAACTTCCAGTTATAAAATAAATAAGCCACAGGGATGTAATATACAGCATAAGGAATATAGTCAATAATACTCTAATAATTTTGTATAGTGACAGACAGTGACTAGACATTGTGGTGATCATATCACAGTGTATTTAAATGTCAAATCACTATGTTGTACACCTGAAACTAGCATAATATTGTACATCAACTATACTTCAATTTAAAAATGTTAAATGGATTTAACAGAAAACTGAATTGCTCGTTCATGTTTAAATGATGTATAGTGAAGGGGGTTCTTTGCATCGGGTTGTTTACTGTTTGGTATAACTTTGACTGTAAATAGTAAAAGTACTTCTAATCAAAGTATAATTTCACAAAGTGAAAAAACAAAAACCTAAATAAATATTTAAATAAATATTCATTCAAAGGCTTTTATTCTTTTCCAATAAAATTTGTGACCCCAAAATGACAATTTAAGACAAGAAGTGGGAGGGTGACTTGGAATTCGGCTGTAATGGAATTATAACATTGTACTAACAAAATATTATTGGACCAACATATTATAGAAATTTCTATTCAAGGTGGCCACACTGGGTCTCTCCTAATGGTTTGTTCTTCCAGCATGGATGAGCCTATTATGTCAGCAGTCAAAAGTATGGCCCAATAAGCCAAAGTAGGAATCCTGCTGGGGTTCCATACTCGGTTAATCTTATCTTGTTTGGGAAATTACCTTCTTTTAATCACCTTCATTTTCAGTTTCTATCATTTGTTTACTAACATCTTTTTTTAAATTTAACATATCTGGCACTAATTACAAGCTGATTGTTGTTGCTGAATCTTTCCTTCCAAAACAATATTCCAAATACAAAACAATATTTGAAAATAAAATCAATAAGAAATAATCACACGACAATTACATTTCACAAGCACTTTTAAAACGAAAAACTGTCATGTCTTTAAAGTTATGCTCTTCACTATAATTTCTTAAATTGGGGGTAATTATCAAAATATATCATGACAAATAAGCTGGCCATTTTGTCTCTCAGTGCTTCTTTGGAATATGCCACATTTTAGAAATATCATCACCTTTTTTGTATGAATATTACTTTCATATAAAGATTTGACCTTGTAATTTTCAATGTGTCATTTTTGTCTGAATATTACTTTCATATGAAGAATTGACCTTGTAATTTTCAATGTTTCATTGCAATTTTACTAGCATTTGGGCTCTTGCAGAATCCTGCTGTTTTCCTTGCAATAAAATAACTTTAAAATAACTTTCCAGCCCACACTTTACTTGGTGAGCACAGAAGATGACAGATTTAAAAAATCTCTAATCAATCTATAAAGCACTCTTGTGAATTTCAAGCTACTGTTTGAATTCTTTGCATGCAGAGATTTGTAGGAATTTATGGGCATTTTCTTGCTATTGTTTTCTACCAAGTGATTTCCAGTTTATTAATTTGCAATCTTTATTCATGTTGGGTAAATATGAAAAAATAATCTCAAAGGGAGAAGCTTCAAATAAACCCATCAAGCAGAAACTTATTTCAGTTCAAAGAAACTTCCATTGGAAATGCTCCTATTTTGTTGATATTTTTTTAAAAGTCTCTTTCTCCTCCAACATTTAATGGAAAGGTTCCACTTTGCAAATAAAAGAAGGCATTTCAGTATGTGGGCTGATTTTAAAATGAACGTTCCATTTTGCATGATTGAAGAAAAATGAGATTAAAAAGAAATAGTAATAGATTGTGATAGAATGCTTTTCCCTCACCTCTTTCAGACACCAAATCTGAGTAACAAATGTTTCAGTTCAAACCAGTGTTGCAACCAAACTATTTCAATGCCTGCTTTGCTCTTTATTGGTTTCTAAAAGGGTCTATCAATAAGGGAAATTTATGTTCTAATCTCTTCCACTCCACAATATCAAATCTTTCCTAAGGTCATTATTTTCTTTAAGTCTCAAAGAAATGTTAGTAGATGCTGATAAAAAGAGATTAGCTGCAGTGGAAAAGGTCAGGTTCTCATCACCTGATTAAAACACTATGTCAATGTGATACAGTAGTCAAGGTACACCTTTCAGATAAATCAGGAATGGGAAATAGTGATATATTTTTAATCTCCCCTCCTTATGAGCATTCTGGTTTCACATGCTCATGGGAGACCACACGGGCTAATAGAGTGGCTTGAAAGCTTTTTGAAAAGCTATCCATTGTAAGAATTTTATTATGCATTGTGAACCAACACATAAAAATAAAGACAGTTTCTAAAACAGTTGATATCATTCATATGTATCATTACTAATATTTCCTACTCTATTCTTTCTTTTTTAAACTGATTTTGAGACCATTAGACTTGTTAACTGTGACCTTAGACATGTTATTTACCCTCTCTTAAACTCAGTTTTTTCACTCTGATTCACAAAATTAAATGAGTTAACGTATGTGAAGTTCTTGGCACCATGAGCTCTCAACGTATTTTATTCCCTCCTGTCCATACCACTTTTACTTTCTTTAGAGTCTATGCTCATCTTATGTTGACCAAAACCAAAAGTTAAAATGCATCAAAAAAATTAAAATAAATGTACACACAAATACGATAGATGGCTATAGTAACAACTTAATTGGTCACATCTCGTTGCATCCATGACCTTGCACCATCCGCTTCCTCACCAGCATGTGACTTTCTTTGACCAATGAGATATAAGCAAATGTGACACAAACAAAGGCTTAAAAATTGTTTGTTCATTGGGCTTGTCTTCCTGCTATTGGGAACTCTCTCTTGCAACTTTTGAAATGCTGCCACCATGTGAATAAGCCTATACAACCCAGCTGGGGACTTGTGGTGCAGCCGACAGCAGGAACCAACAGACAAACACGTGAGGTCATCCTAAAACATGTCAGACTACAGCTGCATGAGATGGGCAAAAGAACACCCGCTACCCCAACCTGAATTGCTGACCCACAGATAACATGAACAAATAAAATGGCTATTTCATTTAAGCCACTAAATAAGTTGGCTTTAAGCCACTCAATTTTGAGGTGGTTTATTGTGCAGCTTTTCAACCGCATAGTTATTTTCATTTTTGTAGTAAGATTTTTAAAATGAGAATTTGCTTAAAAGGACACATATTAAGAAAATCCTTAACCAGGGGAAATGGGGTCAAAGGACTTTTTTTCCAAAAATTCATGTAGCTCAAGTCTTTGATGGCTGAGCTTCTAAACAAAATATATAATACATAAATACTCTCTATTTTCTGATTGGTGATATCACAAGAGAAGTAAAAGAAAGAATATTTTGTGCCCAGGTTACTTCCAGGAGAGATTGCAACTGAGTAATTCAGGGTGTGATTTTTCCTGAAGAAAAGAGGCAGACAAAATAACTTTTGAAAGAAAATAGAGACCTTTCCCTAGTATGAGCAAAGTGAAAAATATTACGATGACATTTCAAAAACTTGTCAAGTATGTGCACAGAAAAAAATAATTATAGTAATGTAAAAAATTAAATCATAATAAATTCACCATCAATTAAAAAGAGACTTCATCACTGGGCTTCTTAGATACTTTATAGAAACCTGATCAAAATAGGCAATTTTAGGGCTTCCCTGGTGGTGCAGTGGTTGCGCGTCCGCCTGCCGATGCAGGGGAACCGGGTTCGCGCCCCGGCCTGGGGGGATCCCACGTGCCGCGGAGCTGCTGGGCCCGTGAGCCGTGGCCGCTGGGCCTGCGCTCCGGAGCCTGTGCTCCGCAACGGGAGAGGCCGCAGCAGGGGGAGGCCCGCATACCACACAAAAAAAAAAAAAAAAAAAAAAAGTAGGCAATTTTAAAATATGGGTCACACACATGTATAATCTAAAAAATGATACAAATGAAATTATTTGCCAAACAGAAACAGACTCACAGACATAGAAAACAAATTTAGGGTTACCAAAGGGGAAAGGGGATGGGGGAGGGATAAATTAGTAGTTTGGGATTAGCAGATACAAACTACTACATATAAAACAGATAAACAACAAGGTTCTACTGTATAGCACAGGGAACTACATTCAATAGCTTGTAATAAACTATAATGGAAAAGAATCTGAAAAAGAATATATATGTATGTACATATACATATATGTATATGTATATATATGTATATACATATATGTACACATATATGTATAACTGAATCACTTTGCTATGCACCAGAAACTAACACAACATTGAAGTTATACTTCAGTTTTAAAAATTAATTAAAAATATAAAAATTTTTAAAAATGGGTCATAATAAAGTACTTCATGAGAAATTTGGGCAATAAAACACAAATATAGGGTCCAAGCAAAAATAAAAGTATCTTAAAATAACTAACTAACTACAAGACTATGGATTTAACTATAACTTGATCCAAGGTACTATCTTTTAATGTGTTTAATTAGAAGGGAAATGGCCAGAAAACAAGAGTGTGTGGGTTTCTTGGTTGGACCTATCCTTTCCTATACTTAGTAAAGAGGGTAGTTGTCAAGTCAATGGGTCCATTGAGTCTGTCTAGCAGACCTCTCCCTTTCGTGGAGATGGAGGCATTAGAACCTGATGTGAGTAAACATTCAGTTATGCACATACTCCCCTTTGTTCAGATTCAGACTCACCCTGTATCCCTCTGACAATCTGACTTCCAATATTGCATTCTTCAAGGAAACTATTTACTATTTCCTGACATTTGGAGTTTTGTCCTAAAGTAATAAATTCACATTCCTACCTATAGATAAAAAGAAAGTGTTATTTACTTGTACAAGTAAAACTGAATACATATAAAATAAATTTTAAAATTGTGCAACTTAAAAAAATTAAAAGTTAATATCTCTTGAAAAGTAGATATTACTTTTCATAGTAGAACCCATTTTTCTTCTCATTTAGACTGCATTTTATGATGCAATATTTTGCTCTGTTGCAAACATTAATGTCTCCTTTTTTCTTAACAATAAAGGATTTTGGACTTGGAAAAGACATTAGAGTTCACCAGGTTTAAACAGTCACTCAAAGCAAAAATCTTTTCTGTATTCTCCCTGACAAGTGGTTTATCTAGTAGCTGTTTGAATCCTGGCAGGGAACTAACTTATTGCTCTACCAACAGAACAGTCACTTCAGTTTCAGATGGCTTTAAGAGTTAAAAAGCTCTCTCTTATATTAAGCCCAAAGTGATTCTCTGTAACTGTGATTCATTCATCTTTCTTTTCTGTCCCTCTGGCACTTAAAAGATTAAGACTATCCCCAATTGTACATGACAGCTCATTCCTGGGACTAAACCCCAGATTTAACAGTTCCTCAAATCAAATAGTCAGAAAATCCTTTATTAGTGTGGTCTGGTCTCCAAATACAAGCAGATGGCCCATAAACCTTTGGGCATATGAACCGAGACCTGATCAAAATGTGTGAGACATGGTCTAATACTGCAGAGTACAAATCTTTTCCTTATTTTGGAAAACAACTCTATGTACTATGGTATTAGCTCTGTTAATGGTCATGACACACTAGTGGTTCTCATTCAGCCTCCAGTCAGCTAAAACTTTAAGAGCTTTACTAAACAAACTTCCATTAAGAGTATAACCTGTATTTTTCTGGTAGAATCCAAGAGTAGGATCTAAAGTTGAGTCTAATTTTCCTATTACTTTCAACCCATCACTCTAGTCTGTGGAGAAAGGATTCTTAATTCCTTTAGCTAAGTTCCTCAGCCTCTTTACCATCACCCACGCTACTGATAGGCTGACAGGGCAGGGGCAGATCCAGAGCCCAGTGGCACACCATTAGAGATGCTGAGGGTCATCTGGCTATTGGTCTTTTTAACATGTGCTTCTCGGTGTCATCCTAAAACCAAAACACTCTCTCTATATTTTTTCACTATAAGATAATGAATCATTATCACAAAGGCATTTGGGTTTCTGGCAAAAATCATCTGTGTTTAGTGGAGAATGCAATGTACCCAGAGAGTCTGCTAATGTTTGGTGTTTAAAGGTTGATTTTAAAAAGAAAAGAATCATATTCACACATTATATTACTAATCACCAAATGAATCCTATAATGTAGGTATTACTATTTTTACTTTATAGCTAGGAAAACTCAGTGTGGCAAAAACTGCAGGTTCTCTGGAGTCAGACAGCCTGCATTTGAATTCTGACTCTGTCCAATACAGTATCAGCTACTTAACCTTTGTTAGTGGACTCTCCTCCTAAGATTTTCATGAGCATTAGATAAAATGATACACATAGGGCTTCCCTGGTGGCGCAGTGGTTGAGAATCCGCCTGCCGATGCAGGGGACACAGGTTCGTGCCCCGGTCCGGGAAGATCCCACATGCCGCGGAGCGGCTGGGCCCGTGAGCCATGGCCACTGAGCCTGTGAGTCCGGAGCCTGTGCTCCGCAACGGGAGAGGCCACAACAGTGAGAGGCCCGCATACCGAAAAAAAAAAAAAAATGATACACATAAATCATGTAACACAGCACCTGGAAAATAGTAAGGTTTTGATAAGTATTATCTATAATTATTATAGCCAAAGACAAGAGAGTTAGAAACGTGGCAGAGGCAGGATTTGAAGCAGAGTTTGACCCCAAATCTATTACAAATATGCATTGTCAAGGACATAATAGAACTACTTTTTTCATATTAGCAAATACAATTAGTCTTCCTGATCATATCCTTTGATGCAATAAAAAATAGAAATAAGATTTTGAGACTAATAAAAGGAAAAATGGAACCAAAGACATAGGTCAGTTAGAGATTTTATAGTGACAACTTAAGGACAAAAACCAGGCTAAGAACTAGGTCACAGGATCAAGATGAGTTACAAGATAGACAAGCCGTAGCTCAAGGCAGGACATTCAAGAGGTAGCAACAAATTCCTTTGTTGCTAAGTATTTGAGGGCAATGCTGAATGGCATTTTGACTTTGATGGGTTATATAAACTGTTCTGGTCTTTAATACTTCCCTGAACTTCCTGGGCTTTAGACTTCCCCTAAATTTACACTCAGGAGGCTAAATTATTCATTAGCATTACATTTTATTAACAGACACATCAATATTACTAAGGATATAAATCTCAAAAGAAGACACACACACATGTTGAACAGATATATTTTTAAAACGTTCAACATCACTAATCATCAAGGAAATGCAAATCAAAATCACAATGAGATATTACCTCACACCTCTTAGGATGGCTGTCATCAAAAAGACAAAGGATAACAAGTGTTGGTGAGGATATGGAAGAAAAGGAACCCTCCTACACTGTTGGTAGGAATGCAAATCAGTGCAGCCATTATGGAAAACAGTATGGAGGTTCCTCAAAAAATTAAAAATAGAACTACCATAATGATACAGCAATTCCATAACTGGGTACATACCCAAAGGAAAGAAAATCATTATCTCAAAGATATACCCATGTTCATTGCAGCATTATTCATAGTAGCCAAGATATGGAAACAACCAAAATGTCCATAGAAAGATGAATGGGTAAAGAAAATGTGGTATATATATACAA
The DNA here is from genome assembly GCF_002837175.3 of Physeter macrocephalus. Classification (NCBI taxonomy): domain Eukaryota; kingdom Metazoa; phylum Chordata; class Mammalia; order Artiodactyla; family Physeteridae; genus Physeter; species Physeter macrocephalus. The sequence goes on from NC_041219.1 coordinate 94,257,476, forward strand.
TTGAATATTATTCAGCCTTTAAAAAGATGGAAATCATGTCATATGCAACATCAGGGGTGAACTTTGAAGACAGTACACTAGGTGAAATAAGCCAGAAACAGAAAAACAAATACTGCATAATCTCACCTACATGTGGATCTAAAAAGTTGAACTCATAGAAGGTCGCTACCAGGGGCTGAGAGGCAGGGGGTGGGGGATGGGGAATTGGGAGATGTTGGTCCAAGAGTACAAAGTTTCAGTTATGCAAGATGAATAAGGTCTAGAGATCTAATGTGTAGCATGGTGACTAAAATCAATAATACTGTATTATATATTTGAAATTTTCCAAAAGAGTATGTCTTAAATGTTCTCACCACAGAAAAAAGGTAACTACGTGAGAGGATGGATATGTTAATTAGCTTGACTTTAGGAATCATTTCACAATGTTTACATATATCAAATCATCACATTGTACACCTTAAATATAAACAACTTTTTCCAGCTATAAGTCAGTAAAGCTGGGGAGGAAGAATGTAAAGGTACAAAAATACATAATTGTGTACTTTATGCTTTTCTAGTAAAAAAATCTATCTCCATGTTGTAACAAAATTGAGGAGGATGTATTAAATACATGGCAACTGGGATGAAAGACAACAAAAAATGTACATCTGGAACAAGATAAGGCAAGACAGAGGGACAGATCACAAATTTTGGTTATCTTATTTATCAGATTAAGAAGACAAAGAGAATTAAGGACAGAAACTCTGTTCTTCTGAGAGAACAGAAAAGAGCATTCTTCCACTATCAGGTATCAGTCGGTGTAACATGTATTTAAGCACTAAGCACTCTTTTAAAAATATGTTAAAGAATCAAGAACTCAGAAATAGAGTAAGTCCTTCATAAAACTTACTTTTCAAAGAATAATTCCCAGTTACATATTCTTTCATTTTAAACAAACAATAACATCAATATTCTCCTGTAAAATAAAAAGTTTTCTGAATAAAATCAAAATTTAAAATGCTAAAGTTTACTTAAAGTCTCTAATATTAGGACTCAATCAGAGGTGTACAATCAGGGCTTCTCTAGACACTGAGATTAATGACAAAAGATAGTGAAATGTCACAGTTCTGTGTCAGGTGAAAAGCCAGGTAGGATGACACAGATAGATCTTTTGAGAGCATAACAAAGGCAGGAAACTCTTCCAATTGTTGCTTAAACTCAAATGACTGGAGGGTATAGAAAAAGTTATTTATTCTATCTAATTAAGCCCTTCTTTCTCTTGCCTGACAACTAGAATAGTTCTGTGGAAAAGACTAGGTCACATACAGTTCTACTACAATCCATAAGAATTCTTGTTTAATATACCTAAGCTGACAAAACTATGCAAAACTGTCTATTTTAGCTTCTCAGATGTCTCAGTACTCAAGCAAACTTCACTACTTTAAAAATAAGAAAGTCACTAAAATTTGGCATATAAAAGCGGGTCATAATCTTGACTTAGAAATAGTCAAAGAAGATCACTTGTAGCTTCCTTTAAATAGCAGGCATCCAAAGAAGTATCTCAGTAAGAATTATACCATCTTGGAAACTAATCCCAAACCAAGGACCCAAGGTTGCCTGAGTAGGCTTGAATGCCAAGCTCTGCAGCAATAAGCATATGACAGTCCCAAAGTACATACCATTGCAAAGGGCAGCCAGTCTTGTTTCAGATTTTTCCACTAAATGCACTCCAAAGTAGTAACTGATTTTTAATGTGGAGAAAAACAAATCGACAACAACAAAACATCATCATTGAAAGGGTTACATCACTTTACACTGCATGAACACTTTCAAGCCCACCATCATCATCTCATATGCTCCTCAAAACAAGTCTAAAAGCGATTTTTTCAATCTATAGATATGGAAATTGAAGCTCAAAGACATAAACAGTTTGCCTAATATCTGACATCTAATAAACAGAGCCAAGACGCAAACCTCCACCATCTTACTGAAAAACTTACATTTGCCCAATTAACTGTCTCCAAATCTCCTAAACCAGCAAGGGCTGTCCATTATTACAATTCCAAAGTCTTACCCTCTTGGTTCCTCTATGTATGCTTTCCCTTTTTTAAGAAGAGCAAGAAATATATGGAGGAAAATGTAACACTTCCCAGACATGTTTATTTAAAATAAAAATTATATTTCTCCATGAAGAAAAAAATGCAAGAGAGCCCAGGAAGATTGTCTTAAATCTTGAATCACTACAGAAAATATCTCAAAGCAAATGCCATATTCATGATCATGGTGATCAAAATGGCCACAGACAACCATTCTTTTGAACTGCTGCAGTGAGGAATGCCAGCTGTGGTTATTTGACACATACAGCATTTGAACCTTTGCTGTGCACACATTAACACCATCCCTGATCAAGCAAGCTAAAGCCACACAAAAATCAAAATGAAAAGCTTTTTATGGTTGAGTAATATTCCATTGTATATATGTGCCACATCTTCTTTATCCATTAGTCTGTCGATGGACACTTAGGTTGCTTCCATGTCCTGGCTATTGTAAATAGAGCTGCAATGAACATTTTGGTACATGACTCATTTTGAATTATTGTTTTCTCAGGGTATATGCCCGCTAGTGGGATTGCTGGGTCATATGGTAGTTCTATTTTTAGATTTTTTAAAGGAACCTCCATACTGTTCTCCATAGCAGCTGTATCAATTTACATTCCCACCAACAGTGCAAGAGAGTTCCCTTTTCCCCACACTCTCTCCAGCATTTATTATTTGTAGATTTTTTGATGATGGCCATTCTGACTGGTGTGAGATGATATCTCATTGTAGTTTTGATTTGCATTTCTCTAATGATTAATGATGTTGAGCATTCTTCCATGTGTTTGTTGGCAATCTGTATATCTTCTTTGGAGAAATGTCCATTGCAGCTCTATTTACAATAGCCAGGACATGGAAGCAACCTAAGTGTCCATCAACAGATGAATGGATAAAGAAGATGTGGCACATATATACAATGGAATATTACTCAGCCATAAAAAGAAATGAAACTGAGTTATTTGTAATGAGGTGGATAGACCTGGAGTCTGTCATACAGAGTGAAGTAAGTCAGAAGGAGAAAAACAAATACCGTATGCTAACACATATATATGGAATCTAAGAAAAAAAAATGTCATGAAGAGATTAGTGGTAGGACAGGAATAAAACACAGACCTACTAGAGCATGGACTTGAGGACATGGGGAGGGGGAAGGGTAAGCTGTGACGAAGTGAGAGAGTGGCAGGGACATATATGCACTACCAAATGTAAATTAGATAGCTAGTGGGAAGCTGCCGCATAGCACAGGGAGATCACCTCTGTGCTTTGTGACCACGAGAGGGGTGGGATAGGGACGGTGGGAGGGAGGGAGACAGTACCATACTGTCTTGATGACTGTTGCTTTGTAGTATAGTCTGAAGTCAGGGAGCCTGATTCCTCCAGCTCCGTTTTTCTTTCTCAAGATTGCTTTGGCTATTTGGGGTCTTAAGTCTGCAATTTGGCACCTTCAGACAGATATCAAGGTACTGATGTTAAAAAAATCTCTCAATGTTGTAAGAAAGGATGCATCCATCACTTAACTTAGGTTAAAAACTTTTGGTTGTAAAGCAGCTTTACATTTTTGTCCTATCTGCAAACTCCATGTCATGGAGGAATGCTGACAAAATATGATGAGTGAGGTGAAAAGTTTTGAAAGCCTCACTGAAGCTAAAGAACTAAATAAGTAAAATGCCAGTAGTAAACACAGTAGTCCTATAGACACATCTGTCCTAGAAAAATCATTCAAAACACATATCTCATTAACATGTGATCAGCTTATTATTTTTTGATTGGTAATTTAGTGCCATGGTACTATACCATTGACACATTTATAAGATTTTCCTATATGCGTTGGACTTTCATTCTCTGGTAGCAATTTAGGCAATTGATAATTACATTAATTCTTTCAGTTCACTGTAGTATCATTTAAAATGTGACCTTTATAGGCTGCTAAATAATACATCTTTTGGAAAGAAAATCCAATAAGTCCACTCAATCAACAAATATTTATTTAGTATGTGCCAGGTAGACACCGCAGTAGGGGCCATTAATACTGCAGCAAAGAAAACAGGCAGAAGAACATTGGCCTTAAATGACACATTAGGTCTGATTGAATTAATAGGTACATACAGAACATTCCATTCTAAAACAACAGACCACATATTCTTTTCAAGTATACATAGAACATTCTCTAGGATAGATCACATGCTTTGTCAGAAAAAAGTCTCAATAAATTTAAGAAGATTAAAATCATATCAAGCAACTTTTCTGAGCACAATGGTATAAGACTAGAAATCAACTACACGAAAAAACTGCAAAAAAAAAACAAAAACATGGAGTCTAAACAACACGCTAATAAACAACCAATGGGTCACTCAAGAAATCAAAGAGGAAGTCAAAAAATACCTGGAGACAAATGAAAATGAAAACACAACACTCTAAAATCTATGGGACATATTAAAGGCAGTTCTAAGAAGGAAGGTTATAGCAATATAAGCTTACCTCTGAACAAGAAAAATCTTGAATAAACAAACTAAGCTTACATCTAAAGGAACTAGAAAAAGAAGTACATAACAAAACCCAAAGTTAGAAGGAAAGAAACAATAAAGATCAAAGGGGAAATAAATAAAATAGAGAATTTTTTTAAAAAACAGAAGAGATCAATGAAACTAAGAGCTGGTTCTTTGAAGAGACAAACAAAATTTATAAACCTTTAGCCAGAGTTATCAAGGAAACAAGAGAGAGAGCCCAAAGAAATAAAATCAGAAATGAAATAGGAGACATGACAACCAAAACAAGAAAAATACAAAGTATCATAAGAGGTTACTACAAACAATTATACTCCAATAAAAGACAACTTAGAAAAAAATGAGTAGTTTCTAGAAATGTACAATTTTCCAAGACTGAATCAGAAAGAAATAGAAAATATGAACAGACCATTTACCAGTAATGAAATTGAACCAGTAATAAAAAAACTCCCAAAAAGTCCAGGACTTTTTTTTTTCCACAGGCCAATTCTACAAAACATTTAAAGAAGACTTAACACCTATCTTTTTCAAACAATTCAAAAAAGTTAAAGAGGAAAGAATGCTTCTTAACTCATTCTTCAAGGGTAGCATCAGCCCAATACTAAAGACAAAGACACCACACACACACACACACACACACACACACACACACACATTTACAACCAATATCACTGATGAACATAGATGTAAAAATCTTCAACAAAATATTAGCAAACCAAATCCAACAATACGTTAAGAGGATCATACACCATAATCAAGTGGGATTTATCCCAGGGATGCAAGGATGGTTCAGTACCTGCAAATCAATCAATATGATACACCAAATTTTAAAATAAAGAATAAATATCATATGATCATCTCAATGGATGCAGAAAAAGAGCTTGTGATAAAATTTAATATTCATTTATTATAAAAACACTCAATAAAGTGGGTATAGTGGGAACATGACATAATAAAGGCTATATATGACAGAGCCAGCTAAAGCATTTATTCTAACATCAGGAACAAGACAAAAGTGCCCACTCTGGCCACTTTGATTCAACACAGTATAGGAAGTCCTAGCCACAGCAATCAGACAAGAAAATGAAATAAAAGAAATCCAAATTGGAAAGGAAGAAGTAAAATTGTCACTGCTTGTAGATGACATGATACTATACATAGAAAACCCTAAAGATACCACCAAAAAACTATTAGAATTAACAAATGAATTCAGTAAAATTGCAGAATACAAAATGAATACACAAAAATATGTTGCAGTTCTATACACTAATAAAAAACTATCAGAAAAAGAAAAATAAGAAAACAATCCCATTTACAATTGCTTCAAAAAGAATAAAATACCTAGAAACAAATATAATGAAATAGGTTAAAGATCTGTATTCTGAAAATTATAAGACATTGATGAAAAATACTGAAGACAACACATACAAATGGTAAGATATACTGTGCTCATGGACTGGAAGAATTAATATCGATAAAATGACAATACTACCCAAGTCAATCTACAGATTCAATGCAATCCCTGTCATAATACCAGAGACATTTTTCACAGAACTACAACAAAGGATTCTAAAATTTGTATGGAACCACAAAGGACTCCAAATAGCCAAAGCAATCTTGAGAAAGAAGAAACAGAGGTATCACACTCCCTGATTTCACCTATACTGTACGGTACCGGCACAAAAAACAGATCAATGGTACAGAATAGAGAACCCAGAAATAAACCCACACTTACATGGTCAGTTAATCTACAACAAAGGAGACAGGAATGTATAATGGGAAAAAGACAGCCTTTTAAATAAATGTGCTAGTAAAACTGAACAGCTGTGTGCAAAAAATCAAACTGGACTACTTTCTCACACCATATACAAAGATAAACTCAAAATAGATTAAAGATTTAAATGTAAGACCTACAACCATAAAACTCCTAGAAGAAAACCTATGCAGTAAACTCTTAGTAATATTTTTGGTGATCCATCTCCTCAGGCAAGGGAAACAGAAGCAAAAATAAACAAATGTGACTACACTGAACAAAAAAATTTGCACAGTGAAGGAAACTGTCAGCAAAACCAAAAGACAACATACTGAATGGAAGATGGTATTTCCAAATGATATGTTCAATACGAGATTAATGTCCAAAATATACAAAGAACTCATACAACTCAACATTTTTTTAAAAATCTGATTAAAAATTGGGCAGAGGACCTGAATAGACTCTCTTCCCAAAGAAGATACACAGATGGCCAACAGTCACTGAAAAGATGCTCACTCAGGAATCAGTAATCATCTGGGAAATGCAAATCAAAACCACAATGAGATACCACCTCACATGTGTCAGAATGGCTATTATCTAAAAGGCAACAAGCAACAAGTGTTGGTGAAAATGTAGAGAAAAATGGACCCTCATTGATGGGAATGTAAATTGGTGCAGCTGCTATGGAAAACAGTATGGAGGTTCCTCAAAAAATGAAAAATAGAACTTCCATATGATCCAGCAATCTCACTTCTGGGAAGCAACCCAAGTGTCTGTCCAGAGATGAATGGATAAAAATGATATGGTATCTATATACACAATGGAATATTACTCAGCCATAAAAAGATGAAGTATTTCCATTTGTCATAGCATGAATGGATCAAGAGGGTACTATGCTAAGTGAAATAAGTCAGATAGAGAAAGACAAATGCCATATGATCTCTCTTATATGTGGAATCTAAAAAACAAAACAAACAAACAAAACAAAATGAAAACAGACTCAAACAGAGGAGATGGAGGGGTGGATATAGCTAAAGTGGATTAAGAGGTACAAATCTCTAGTTATAAAATTTTTAAAGTCATGGGGATACAATATATAGCATAAGGAATATGATCAATGATATTATAATAACTTTGTATGGGGACAGATGGTTACTAGACTTATCATGGTGATCATTTCATAATGTACACAAATGTCAATAAAGTGCATTTTGGCCTAAAAACAAAACAAAACAAAAATAAAAAAACTACTGCCTTCATAAAACCCATAATTTGATTGGAAATATGTACAGGTAAAAAGGCAATTAAAACACAGTGTGGGAAATGTTATGATGTGGATGATGCATAAAATTATGGGCATATAAAGAAGGAACATTTTACCTGTCCTTTAAATGTTAGGAAGACTTTCTCAGGGGAAGTGATGTCTAAACAGAGATCTGAATAGAGTTAGCCAGAGGTGAGAAAGAGAACGTTCTATTCATAGAACTAAAAGTTCCCTTTGGATGGAACTTAGTCTTTGGGCAAAAGTAACAAAACAGCAAAATAATGAGGTAAGCTGGGGCCATATTATTTTGAGCCTTTAAACCATGGAAGAACTTGGACTTTATTATGAAAACAATGAAAATCGACTGAAGAGTTGTAAGCAGGGATACCCATGTTTTAGCGGAATCACCATAGTGTGGAGAATGAATGGGAAGGGGCAGCTGTTGCAGAAATCCAAGGAAGAAACAATAGGGGAGTAGCAGTAAGGACAGACCTAAGTAGATGGATTTGAGAGATATTTAACAGGTAGAATCGAAGACCCTTTGTGATTTATCACATGTATGAAATAAGCAAAGACAAGAAAGAATGAACAGTACTTAAGTGTCTAGCCTTAGAAACTAGTTAGATAATAGTGCCATTCACTGTATGGAACAGAGGAGGACATAGAAACCAAGAATATAGAGCATTTCAAGAAGGCAGGAGTGATCATAAGTGACAAATGCGAGAAGGAGAGGTCAAGTAAAATAAAGACTGAGAAGAATACATTAGATGGTTTTACAAGTAGTTGGTAAGGGACCGCGTGGATTTTGGGTACACCCAGAACAATGGCAAGATTTACAGCAAAGAGCAAGACTCTGAGACAGGTGCTAAAGCCTTTTAGTGAGTGAGAGAGAATAATCAGCAAGTTGCCAGATGACAGGATAGAAGAATTACAAAGTGAATGCCAGAAGCCTCCAAGGGTTTTTATATGAGAGTAGGGTATAATTTTAAATTGATTTTTGAAGGGATGATAATAAATCTGCAGCACACTAACAGACATCTATCACAAAGAGTATATTGCTCCTATCTTTTCTTAAAACTATTGCAGAGAATTTTCTGCTTCATTCGCGAAGTAAAAGGATATTCCCATGGCTCTGTTGTGCTTTCTTTGATAAGGGATGCTATGACATTACTAGCTGAAAGTGTTTTATCATATCTTTTTATATTTCTGCTTGTAATATCATTCTTACTTCCTGAAGTAAAATTCAAACTCATTTCCTGCTAAAAGGATATACATATAAATCAGTGTGTCACACAAAGCTCACGAGGAAGTGTTAAGTGATTTTAGTAAGAATTATTTGCTCTTGTGCAGGCTGCAGTAAAAACTGCCAAGTCTGGAAATAGTTTTAAATACAGGTACTTTCTCAGGCCTAACTGAAAGGGCATTGCACAATTATTCCTAAATTAAAGTGGTATATGGCACCTCTAATCTGATGACTCGAAGAATTTGCACTGCTCTAAAGAGAGAAATAGAAAAATCCTGCAGAGTTTTAGCTACCCCTATAGTCAGAATAGGATAAGAAGTCACCTGGATTTAACCTTCCTTCAGCAGGTTTTCAAGCCGAATATATACCTTTTTTGTAACAAATACTAAAAAAGAAAAAAAAAGGTTTTAGACAACAAATCATGGAATTATATAACTAGAAAAAATTTAAGATGTTACCTGCCAACTACTTTATCCTTGCTCACAAGTAGAACTTTATGTCTAAAAGAAACCATCCAACTGCAGAAAAAATTTGACAAACGCCTTTGCTGTGATGCTTGATATTGTTGAAAAAGCCCAATATGTAAGATGCTTTCCTGGGAAACTAATGAGTTCCACTTGGGTGCCATACCTACAATTAGGTTAGTCCTTAAGACTGGAAATAAAGACCATATTGACACACTTGAAAAACCAGCTCACTAAAATTCACTAATGTTCTAGTTACTGTAAGGAAATTGCTAGAAATGTCATTGAGGATGCCATTCTCTATATTTTTAGAGGGTCTTCTCTATGAAAACTCATTGGAAAATTTTCTCTACCGTTTCCATAAGAAAGATCAATAGTGCTTCTCCTAAATATCCACCGTATGATACAATATATGGTCTCCGTGCCTGATATTATCTGTTGATTAGTTGCTAATATTCTATGGGACTGCTCTAAAGTCTCTCCACCATCATCATGAAAGAAGACAGCCAGAAAAACAGAGCTGAAAATAAAAATTAGTGCAGAGAGTGGAGGAAAACATAGGAAAAACTCCCATCCAGCATACACAGGGATTTTGTGGCCATTCTGGATGTGTGTGTGTCTAAATATGTATATATTGCTCTTCTTTCTGAACATTTGCATCACATAGAACTCACTATTTTAAGCACAGTGTATCTGCTGCTGGAAAACAAATTATCCCAAAATGAAGTAATTTAAAATAGCAAACAGGGCTTCCCTGGTGGCGCAGTGGTTGAGAGTCTGCCTGCCGATGCAGGGGACACGGGTTCGTGCCCCGGTCCGGGAGGATCCCACATGCGGCGGAGCGGCTGGGCCCGTGAGCCATGGCCGCTGAGCCTGCGCGTCCGGAGCCTGTGCTCCGCAACGGGAGAGGCCACAACAGTGAGAGGCCCGCGTACCGCCAAAAAAAAAAAAAAAAAAAAGCAAACAATCATTATCTCATAGTTTCTGTGGATCAGGAATATAAGCACAGTTTAACTGGGTCCTCGGGCTGACGGCCTCTTTCAGGCTATAATCACCATGTTCGCTGAGGCTATAGTCTTCTCCTGGCTTGATTTGGGGAGGATCTGGTTGCAGGTTCCCTTGGCTTGCTATTGGCTATTGGCAGGCCTCAGGTCCTTGCTGGCTGTTGTTGGCAGACAGTTCTTTGCCAGGTGGGCCTCTCCATAAGACAACTCCCAGTGGGGCAGTGTGCTCCCCAGAGTAAGGGTGGCAGGGGCTGGGTAAGGGGATGGGAGGGAAGGGAAGGGAACAGAAGGGAAAGCAAGACAGAAGTCTAATCTTGGAATTAATGTCCCATCACTTTTACCATATTCAATTCATTAGAAATGAGTCACTAGGTCAACCTACACTCAAGGGGAGGGGATCACAAGGGCTTGAACACCAGGAGTGGGGATCATTGGGACCATCTCAGACACTGCCCACTGCACACACTTACAGTCATTTTCTCACATTACAGGGACTCTTCACTCCTATTGGGATCTAAGATGAGAAAATGGTGCTTCATTGCTTTGCCCTAAGCAAAAGGGAACTTGATTTTAATTTTCCTAAACTATAGCCATGGGTGCAGAAATCAGCCCTTAACCTTGGCCATTCTTTGGTCAATCACTAAGGCCCTTTCTGAGGCTTCACTATGAATATGGATCCCTATCACTTCGTTTTTTGCCTAATAACTCATTCTTCCTACATTTTAACCTGGTACAGGTTATTTCTAGAAAAGATCAAAGAGATCTTTAATCTTAAAATAATCTCAAATAGCCCCAAATTGTGAACAACCCACATAGCCATCAACAAGCAAATGGATAAACAAATTGTGGTATACTCATACAAAGAAATACTACTCAGAAATTCAAAGGAAAGATCCGTCAGTACATGCAACAACATGGATGAATCTCAATCTTACTGAGTGAAAGAATCCTGACCAAAAAACAGCACATATTGTATGATTCAATTTATAAAATTCTAGTAAAAGAAAGCTAAACTATAATGATAGAAAGATGAGTGGTGCCCAGGGATGAAGGTCAGGGTAGGGAAAGGCAGGAGGGTGGTATCAAATTGAAGGCTTTAAGTATGTGCAATTTATTGTATGTAATTTTTATACCTCAAGCTATTCTAGAAAATACTGCAAAGATAAAATAATGAAAAGTGGGCACCAATCCAAAACAATAAAACACAATGTAGCTAAAAAGAAGAATCTCATGGTCCTTATTAGAATAGAACTTGACTGCAAATTAGTTACAACTGGCCAGGAACTCAAATACTCAGTGTGCATCAAGGCCAAGACTTTCTTCTAGAACATCCCTGGATGATCTTCTTTCCCTCCTGATCTATCTGTTATCACCTACAGATTTTAGGTAGGGTAACCATACATTTCAATTAGCCTTGAACATGACAGTTTATGCCTTTTCTCTCATGTTACTATTATTGGCACTCCCCTTCATTTCCAATAGTGTCCTGGTTTGGATAATAAATTATAAAATCATCCTATTTTTAGGTAATACTGTGTGGGGTTTTTTCCTTATTTCTATTCTGTTTTTTATAGGGATTTGTTTAGGGAGCTATAGAGAGTGGAATGGAGGGAATACCCCTTTTCCTCTTCTTTTACTAGTGAGAAAGGTTCAAAAAAGGAAAAATAGAATTGAAAGAGTGAGGTTCTCATTGTCCCACTGTGGACTCTTCCCAGCCTCTCGGTTCTCCAAGCAGTGGTGCACATATGACATACATTTAATAAAAGTGGAAAAGGCTCAGACCATTGGGCAGATTTTGAAAAGATGGATTTAGCAAAGAAAAATAAAACCTACAGAAACATTAAAAACAAAGTACAGGGCTTCCCTGGTGGCGCAGTGGTTGAGAGTCCGCCTGCCGATGCAGGGGACACGGGTTCATGCCCCGGTCCAGGAAGATCCCACATGCCGCGGAGCGGCTGGACCCGTGAGCCATGCCCGCTGAGCCTGCGCGTCCGGAGCCTGTGCTCCGCAAGGGGAGAGGCCACAACAGTGAGAGGCCCACGTACTGCAAAAACAAAAAAAAACAAAAACAAACAAACAAAAAAAAAACACACAAAAAAAACAAAGTACAAAGTAAACTAAATTCACAGAAATATATGGGCAGGCCTGTTTTGACTGCCTCTTGATCCTTCTGGGCAAATGAGAACTTCCTGGGTAAAAGCAGGAAGAGCTATCCACACAGCATATGGCTCCACTCCAAGCCAACTTACACAGATCACCATTTCTCAGTGCCATTTCTGGGCTATGATGGAAAAGATAATGTAGACATTCAGCCATGCGATTTACTATCTACCCTGGCTTCAACCAAAATCAGGGAAGAAACACTGCTATGTGCAGTGCTATGCCCAGAAGCTTTCAAGCTCAGCCTTAATTTAATTATTTTATTTTTCTTTTTTAATTTAAATTCTTCCCTTCTCATGACCTCATCCTTTGCCTTTAGCAAACTCCTCCCTTAACTTTCCCAGAAGTAGGAGTTGACTTGAACACATATTCTTCTACCTCCAGTTATTACTTCACTCATACTATAACATTACTTTCTTGGGAAGGGGGCCCTGTTGCCAGGGAAACCAGAAGGACTGCATAAGTTCAGCCTCAGTTGGCTCCTTTATTCTAATTGATCAAATTCTGTGTTCTTGACTCATCTCATTTTTGTAGTCATAATAAGGTAAGACACTTCATAATTCCTCTGACTTATTATATATTTTATCCATATCTTCCTAAGATCTCATTGACCTGTGTCTTTTCTCCCGAATTCACTAAATTAACTCATTTATTTCTATTAACCAGGGATGCTATTCAAAGTGTTTAGAACAGATTTGGCATGAGAAGTACCTATCAGAATGGATGTAATCACCAAATCAGAATGTATACTAGCTATAGACAAGAACCAAACCAAGGGCATACTAATCACCAATCTAACTAACCTTGATATCTTTCCTTCCTGCTATCAAACAGATTTCTCCTCTGATCAGTCATGGCACACTTAACATCCTGATAGGCCATCTAATATTATCACCATATACAACTGAATAAGTATTAGATTTTGATGAAAAATTTATCTTGGCCTTTTACGGCAAATCACAGGATGATGACTTTTTTTAAAAATAAGTTTATATATCTATTCCCTTCATAGGAAGAAAGACACTGTGTGTTAGAAAGTAGAGAAGGCTATTAAAGGCAATGTACATAGGAAGGAGAAGTACAATATATTTGTTACTGAGAAGTAGTAGAGACAGACACTACCCTCTCCTGATTGATATATCTTAGTTTTAAGATCTTTTCATTGGAGCCTCCTATTTAGTGTCCTAATTCTGAGATACCTACTTCAGTGGCTCTCAACATGAAGTCTATAAACTTCCTCATATTGTACACAAAAATTGGGAGTCTGGGGAAGAGGGTACACAGTGATCATTAGACACTCCAAAACTCCTGATGTTATCTCTACCTTGTTGCTGATTCTTTTGTTTTTTTAACTGTTGTTGACTCTTAAGTAATCTATACATTTCGTCTATAACCGTGACAGATAATCTCTTGTTGCCAACCTTGACTTGGATCTCCTAGTCCTAGATTCTTACCTTATCTTTGTAATCCACCATCACTCATTGTCTGGCTATGATTAAATGTGTCCCTAACTTGCTTCCTGAACCAGCTCTGGATACTTCTTTGATCTCAGGGAGATGAGTCTCTAAACTATAACTGGTGATTGGTACCCAAAGGAAGTACTCAAAAAGTGTGTTTTTTTAATCAATGAGGCCAAGCTCAGAGAAATTAACAGTGTCAATAGCCTGACTTTGTCTGAGACCCTGTTCCTAAGAAACATAAGGAGAAATGGCTATTGTGAATTTCATTTTATTTTATTTACTTATTTTTTGGCCGTGCCATGCATCATGCGGGATCTTATTTCCCTGACTAGGGATTGAACCCATGCCCCCTGCAATGGAAGCATGGAGTCTTAACCACTGGACCATCAGGAAGTCCCGCTATTGTGAATTTTAATTAAGAATTGTCTAGCCTGAGGGTCTAAGTAATAGGTGAATTCCCTGGAAGCAATTCACCAAATGGGTGCACAAATCTAGCTTCTTCACTAGTTTAGGTAACTGAATTTTCATAAACTTACCCTAAACTGACTCCACTGTAGTTGGTATAGTGAAATGATGATTAACACCATCTTCTCCAGACACTTAAGTTGTTTAAGAAGCTGACTTAGCTTTCTCCTTTTTTTGAACCCTACGTATGCATTAACTTGACATAATCCCAACATAAATATCACATCTGTTACTCGTTTAACACCTACAAAATCTTACTTATTTCTCAGTTTTATGAATATCCACATATTCAATTAAGATGACTCTGTAAGGTTCGGTACACACATACTGCTGCAATTTCTTCTCCCTGGGTAGTTACTCATAACTTTATCATCAGTGAATTATTTTGGGTGCTTAGCTTTAAGTTTACACATCAAACTCTCTAATAAAAGTAAATGACTTAATTAATAAATAGATTTGATCACCTAGTAATTAACATTTTATACATATATACATATATGTGTATAACAGTATACTGAATAATATATACTATTATATATAATGTATATTTTATAATATATCAAAATAACAGAATACACATTAAATATAGTATATGGACAGTCTTGAAGCAAACAAATCCATTAATTTTTTTGCTAAAAGAATATAATCATTTTATATGTGATATATATTTTTTCCTGTTAACTGCACATGATGTTGAATATTTTACACTTCTCAACGTACCTGAGAACCACCCTCCTAATCTTTTAAAATACGTATTTTAAGGAGAGAGAATTAAAATATGTAGGCTACAAAACATAAGTCAAAGTCTAATACCCCGGGCTTCCCTGGTGGCGCAGTGGTTGCGCGTCCGCCTGCCGATGCAGGGGAACCGGGCTTGCGCCCCTGTCTGGGAGGATCCCACATGCCGCGGAGCGGCTGGGCCCGTGAGCCATGGCCGCTGAGCCTGCGCGTCCGGAGCCTGTGCTCCGCAACGGGAGAGGCCGCAACAGAGGGAGGCCCGCATACCACAAAAAAAAAAAAAAAAAAATCTAATACCCCTTTACTTTCTTCAAATTTTTTTATATTATTGATCTTTTATTATAAAGGATGTAATATAGTTGTTTTTAAATTAGGTAAGAATATTCATTTAATATGTTGCTTTAATCAGGATCTGTCTTTGGGTATCCCATTTCTAAGGAATTTCAACATTGCAATTATTATGATGCTCTCTGTGTCTTTTGACAGTAACTTAATCCAGTGTATTATGCACATTTGCTTCTCTAGAAAAAAAAAAATGTAGAGCGTCAGGGTACCTTCATGGTAGCCTAAAGGAAACTGAAATAGAGAGAAGTTAATCAGTTCCAATGTGATGCTCCCCTTGAGAAGAGCTCAGGCAGGCTTGCTCTTCTCCACCATGAAAAAGTCATTATCCTCCTGCTCTGGTGCAAAAGAGGTTGTAGACATTCTCAACCAAGCTGCCAGAGCAGTGTATATAATTATTCTGCCATTGACATTACTAGAACAGGGAACTTTTTGAATGTTGAAATATTTTATCAACAGAACTCCGTTTACTGCTTCTCATCAATCCCTCAAGAATAACTACGGGGTTAATAGATTACAAATGGGATAACTTGTCACAGAAATGTCACTTCTAAGCTAGTGCTGAGTCATCTCTTATTAATTTATTTAACTATACAACTTTTGGTAAACCTTGAACCTTGGGTTATCATATACATCAGTTTTTCATGTCTGGAAAGTATTTATTTCCTGCGTGTTCACCACTGAGGAAAAGGAATTGAGAAGGAACCTAAAGATGTTTATTATTATATAGTCTCTAGATAATGGATACACACACAACACACATGCACACACCCAGAGACCACTATGTCATTAATTTACATGATGTCAGCCATAATTCCACCAAATTGGCCCTCTCCTTTCAAAAAGGTCAAAATTAGCAAATAATCATTTAGTAACTTAATATGTGTTTGATTTGCTTTTCTGAATCCTAATGAAATATTCATTTTCTGTATTTACTTTTCACTGATGAAAAACAAAAGAAAGAATAGCTTATGTGCACTCATAAAGATGTGTTCCAATAGCATTTGAGCCAGGTGTTATGTATTCCATGTACTAATTTCACTCCTAAATCAAGTAAATTTAAGATTATGTATGATGTTTTATGGCATAGGAAATTAATACTTATTGAAGACCTACTGGTGCCAGGCATTGATTTGGGCATTTTTTATGAAATTGATAGTAATTATTATAATTGATTATAATGTAATAAGATCATTGCCATAAATTATGTCATTTCATTACATTAACCAAAGTACTTGTTACTATAACAACTGATACTTAATGAGAGCTAAAGATTTGAGAAGCTAAAATGTTCTGTTATTATAACAGCAACTAGCATTTATCAGGAGCTCATGGCATGGCAGGAACCACATCAACTGCTTTGCACACATTGTTATCTCTGATTGTCACAACAACAGGAAGGTAGGTACCAATATCCCCATTGTATGCTGGAGGACCTCAGGCTCAGAAAGTAAAGTTTCCCTAGGGTCACACAGATACAGGGTGTCAGGACAAAAGTCCATGCTGTTTCCACTACACCACGTTGCCTTCCATACCAAGCAAAACTAAAGGCAACCAAGATTTTTAGCAATCTTTAATTTAGTTTGTTTCTCCACTTTAGAAGCACGCATTTCCCCCAGATTAATAATAATAATGATGATGCTGATAACACTAATACTAATAAGAACCCTATCACAACAACCAATTTCTAAAAAAAAAAAAAAAAAGGAAACTGTTTAACTTTTCTGAGTTATTTTTGCCAGTAAGTAGCTAAGATGGGGCTCCAACCCAGGTATCTCATTCCTGGATCAGAATTCTTCCCCAGTAACAAGCTGATAAACTATTTAATAAGAGAGTTGAAATAAGCAACTATGAACAATGATCACAGAATACCTCCTAAGTGTGTCAAATCAATGTCGATTCTGGACAGATGATAATGTACGCCATAGAGTAATAAGGATGCAACATTGATTGTGTTTTTCATTAATGTTTTAAAATTTCATCAGTGCAGACAACACTAAGAGTAAACCTGTGACAATTTGGGCATACTGTGCTATTTTACCCTTGTACTATCAAAACCAAGTAACGTGCAACCAATAGTATTAAAAGCAGCCACCTGAGCCATGTTGCTTTACTGCCTTTGGCTAAGTAAGTTTGTCTATCTCTCTCTCTCTCTCCCCGCCTCCCTTTCTCCCTTCCTTGCTTTCTCACCAGCCTCCCTCCTTCCCTCCCTCTCTCCAGTACCCCGCTGGGTCAGCAGTCTTGACCAGACTCAGCTATTCATTTCCAGCTTTTCTTCTCACGAGCCCATTCTGGGCAACCAGCTCTGCCCCTTCCTCCCAGCCTTAGTAATTAATTGTGCTATTATTGTGAATTAAACGTACAAGCAAGTCAATGTTTAGCCTAATTAAGAGTGAAGCCAACAAATTATTTAAAGCACCACTCTAGCAAAATTTGCATTCAGCCTTGTATTAGCAGCCAATCAAGCTTTTCAGCCATTGACTCAAGTACTTCCAGGCTTCACTAACACTTACAGCTAGGCTTTCTCCCCACCCCAGCTCCTGAACCCTGCCCCAGGCCTCCATCCCTTACCCATCCCTAAATTCAGTGTTTTATTACATACCACTGAAAGTAACATCAGATCCCTTTTTTCATTTACTACAATTTAAATGGATACATTTGTACTTCAGTTATTTTGTCAGTTTAGGTCATACAAAAACTGTAGAGTTTAACATTATTAAAGACAATTTAAATTTTTTCTTGTTATTTCCCAAAATAAATTTAGCATCTTTCAAAACAAATTCACAAACATTCCTTCCTTAGAATGAAGCTACCAGTATAAACAGTGGTGGCAGGTCAACCAACTTTGTACTGAAGAGCAAAAGCAAATGAAAATCACAGTCCTTAACAATAAAAACATGTACCAGGGCTCCTATTTCTAGACCAGTGGTGACTAGAAAGAGGAAAAGTTTGCTTAAGGAATCTGAAAGCATTAGTGAAGGTTTTAAAGGTAGTGAATTTAGTAAAGAAAAAAGTACTGCCTGGAGTAAAATTTCACCTGATTTTTTTCCATTAATGGATAATTCAGCTTTGGCCAAAATAACCTGCTGAAACATACATCCCTGACAAGAGAAACTGATGCTATAAATCAGAGTCTTTTCTGATACAATGTATGGACACACTGTTGGACCAGGGTATGGTCATTCTTTAAAAAAAACAAAAAGAAAACAAAAAACGAGGATAAGCGAGTGACAGGCTAAGGCCTAGGTCAGCTGTACACATGGACTTTACAAAGCATTATTAGATCTTGAACAATTTCATGCAACCTATAGACAAGTAGTCTAGGCCAGTCTCTCACTTGTTTTTCTTATTTTTCCTTGCTTGCTTTTGCTGCCGCCTCTATACTTAAAAGCCATGCATTTTAGATGTTAAGAGAGTGTCCGTTTCAAATATGCCCTCCTGTCTCCTCTCCTCAACCGAGCACCCGTATCACATCCCACTCAATGTGCTCACGGCGCTCATTCAGTGAGTGCTCCGTACAAGTTCTTACTAAAACTTATCAGGAAGGAAACAGAAGAGACAGAATTTACTCCATTTTCATTACATTCATCACCTAATTCTTACCTCCATTTTTTTCAGGTCCTGAATATGAATACTAATATTTATTTTTGAAATTGCCTGAATCACTTTGTCTTAATTTCTCAAATTCTGTCCCTGCAATATTTAACACATTTTCTTTTTTCTTTTTTTTTTTTTTTTTGCGGTACGCCAGCCTCTCACTGTTGTGGCCTCTCCCGTTGCGGAGCACAGGCTCCGGACGCGCAGGCTCAGCGGCCATGGCTCACGGGCCCAGCCGCTCCGCCGCATGTGGGATCCTCCCGGACCGGGGCAAGAGCCCGTGTCCCCTGCATCGGCAGGCGGACTCTCAACCACTGCGCCACCAGGGAAGCCCAACACATATTGATATATTACTTACTATTTGTAAAACTCCTCTGGAAAAGGCTTTGTATCAGGAAAAAATAAAACTTTTCTTTGTGATTAACACTAGAAAACATCAGCTTCTTCATATCCTACTCTAAAGAGTATGCACTCTTTGGACACTTATTCTAGTTCATAGAGGAATTTTTATCAGTGAGTCGTGTCTAATTTCCTCAGTGAGAAACACGATATTTATCCTTGTAACACTGGAATAAGTCTATAAACATATAGATGTGTATGTGTGCGTACAGATGTTTATATGCACTATTATTTAAACCTGTTTTAGAACATAAAAGGGGGCCAAGCACATCACGATATAGGTGCTTATTAGAGAGCTCACTATGTGGATTTCTTAAAAATTTCCATTAAACACTAAGAGAGGAAATATTTCAACACCAAGTTTCAGAAATTCAGAAGGGGGAAGAGTCTTCACAGGAGAGAAAACCTGCCAGTGATAACATTGAAACAGTGATGAAAACATGCCCTTTGCTGCCATCAAGTGGCTGCTTTCAGAATCTTTTTATCAGCCTCAACCACGGTGCAAATGCTTTTCTTTCCCACCGTTTCATTTCTCACAGATTACACACGTGTTATCCTTTGGGGGACTGGTATATTTGAAAAGACCAGGCAAGCGTTTCCTAAATTAGGGCGTAATACTATGGATGCTAAAATGTTCCATGACTAAGAAGTTCTTCAGAAAGACAGCGTCAAAAGGGATTTGAAGTGTCCAGACACTGAAAACCCTTCCCAGCCCTATGTGTCTCACTCAGTTTCTGTCAGTAAAGTCCTCAATCTGGACTTGGGAGCAGAGCTCTCCATTTCTATCCATAAAGAACTTCTAATAGATTGGCTGTAAGGCACCTGGTGAACACAGAGGAAATTTTTAAAATGGGAGAGAGATTCATTTAGAATCAATTTTAATCAAGTCCTGTAACTGTAGGAGAAAATGGTTTCGTGTTTCTTTCCTATTTATGTCTCGCTGCCTTGAAGCTTCAGTTCTGTATGTAAACAAGGCACCGTATTGTTGAACCGTGATTACTACATAACCCTAATTTTAACTTGGTTGCTTGCTTTGCCCCTTTTTCTTTGAGTATCTTCGTTTTTCTCTCCCAAGAGACAGTTAATTAAATACACAGCTGAATGAAAGGAGAAAGGACAATTGCTATTTTTAAAATATGCAAAATGCCAAGGCAGCAGCCCTTTCATATTCTGAGAAGTCAACAGCATTCATCTTAGAGTATTGGTCCTTTTGGTTGGAACATGCATTAATATGATTTTGGTTATGAAAGGAAAAGCCCCAGATAAATCAAAGTGGACAAAAGTTTGGAGGGAACTAAATTGCTCTGTATAAGGAAACAGAAGAATTCTGGAAGTTATTTGGGGGTGGGGAGGTACTCCAGAGAGAAGTAGAAACTTGAAACTGGGAGAAGAGAACAGCCAGGGAGACTTGGGCAGGGGGTGGAGGGTTCTAAAGTCCAAAGGAAAATGTATATGAAAACCATAAAACCACACCTGTGGCTATGAGTTCTTGGAAGATTTTTGTGTTCTACCCAAAGCCCAATCTAAGTCAGACAAGCTTCTTGATGTTCCCTGTGCTAGTGGTTATATGTTTTCCAGTTCATCCTTTCTCAGTAGCAGTTTGCAGGACCATCTAATGTGGAGGCTTCTGTTTCAATTTCTCACTTATACAAGCCCAGATCCTTGTTTCTGATGCAAATGTGAAAGTTAAAACTCAAGTTCCTGAGTCACTACCTGAGTGTCACTTCACAGTCTCACTGCCTTGGTGTTAGATCCTTCTTTATTTTTGGCCTCAGGGTTTTTCCTTATCTTTGGGTAAGCTCAGCTATGTATTTATAAAGTCTATCAGGGTTTGGGGAAAACTGGACAGCTACAAGCAAAAAAATCAAACTGGACTACTTTCTCACACCACATAGAAAAATAAACTCAAAATGGATTAAAGACTTAAGTGTAAGACCTGAGACCATAAAACTCCCGGAAGAAAACATAGGCGGTATGCTCTTTTACATAAGTCTTAGCAATATTTTTTTGGATCTGTCTCCTCAGGCAAGGGAAACACAAGTGAAAATAAACAAATGGGACTACATCAAACTAAAAAGCTTTTGCACAGCGAAGGAAACTATCAACAAAATGAAAAGGCCACCTACTGAATAGGAGAAGATATGTGCAAACAATATATTGGATAAGGGGTCAATATTCAAAATATACAAAGAACTCATACAGCTCAACATCAAAAGAACAACCAGATTTAAAAGTGGGCAGAGGACCCGAATACACATTTCTCCAAAGACATACAGATGACTAACAGGCACATAAAAAGATGTTCAACATCACTAATCATCAGGGAAATACAAATCAAAACCACAATGAGATGTCACCTTACACCTGTCAGAATGGCTATCATCAAAAAGACAACAAATAACAAGCATTGGTGAGGATGTGGAGAAAAGGGAACCCCCGTGCACTGTTGCTGGGAATGTAAATTGGTGCCACTATAGAAAACAGTATGGAGGCTCCTAAAGAAAAGAAAAATAGAACTACCATATGATCTAGCAATTTTACTTCTGGGTATTTACCCCCCCCAAAATAAAAACACTAATTTGAAAGGATACATGCATCCCTATGTTCACTGCAGCATTATTTACAATAGCCAATATATGGAAATAACCTAAGTGTCCATCCATATATGAATGGATAAAGAAGATGTGGTATTACATATACAATTAGTCATTAAAAAAAGAAATGAAACGTTGCTATTGCAACAACATGGATGGATCTAGAGGGTATTACATGAAGTGAAATAAGTCAGACAGAGAAAGACAAACACCATATGATCTCACTTTTATGTGCAATCTAAAAAACAAAATAAAGACACAAACAAAACAAAATGAAAAGAGTTATAGATACAGAGAACAAACAGGTTGTTGCCAGAGGGGAGGGAAGTGATGGGGGCAAAATAGGTGAAGGAGATTAAGAGGTATAAACTTCCAGTTATAAAATAAATAAGCCACAGGTATGTAATATTAAGCATAAGGAATATGGTCAATAATATTGTGATAACTTTGTATGGGGACAGATGGTTACTAAACTTATCATAGTGATCGTTTCATAATGTATGCAAATGTCAGATCCCTATACAGTACACCTGAAACTGACATAATATTGTCAATCAACTATATTTCAATCAATCAATCAATGTTAATCGCATCTAAAAAGTAAAAATAAGCAAATAATATTAAGAAGAGGGAAAAGAAGTCTAAGCCTGCATTTTATTTTTCAGCATTCCTGATGGTTTTGTAGGAGGAGAGGCTTCAGGTTAGCTAGTCTGCCACCTTGTAAAAAGGAAGTTGTTCATAAAATGTCTAGATGTAAAACTCTGCCCAGGATGAGAGCCTTCTCTGCAGCAGAACCCTCACCTACGACCTCACACATTTATGGAAGATGAATTAAGTTCATCTTGGTGACTTAAAGAATAAAGCAGCACTTTGGTGGCAGGAGGTGTGGAGGGAGAATCAAAGGTGAGAGGAGACTTTCCCCTGAGCGCAGGAAATAGGGATTGTCTTGGTCCCTTCAGCACATCTCTAACTCCCCTCTTTCCCTCTCCATCTCACTGCCTCTCAGCCTGGCTCCCCACAGATGGCTGAAGCCCTGAGTGAGTGTACACTTCAGGGCACTCACTGTAATGAGAGCTCCAGGAGCACGCAACTTGACTCTTATCAAGCTAGCTCTGGCTAAAACTATCAGCTCTGATCAGATAAACCTAGGGACTTTGTTCTCGGTAACAAGGGAGCAAGGGACTCTGGTTGAGACTAAATTTACAAACAGTTCTAAAACTGGGGGGGAAAAGGGAGGGAAAAAAGCAAATCATTCTAAGGAAACTTCTTTTTTTCCTTTCTTAAATCCTAAATCCACTCTCTGTAGGCCTAACGGCTTCTGTTTTGGAAAGGAGTTCTAAAATACATAAACACAACTCTAGCCATCATAGAAAACCCTTGAAATCGTTTTCAGAATGGTTCTGGACCAATATTCCTAGAAAGAGCCACAGACCAGCACAGGTTGGAATCCCCAATGCAAATCAGATTCAGTGTAAGGAATCCAGAATTCCTCTCTACCACCAGCAATCCTCTGATATAAAACCAGTCAATCATGACATTGGTGAGCCTGTTGTCCTTTCTGTACCCTCTGGCTCCATCATTCCCTGCCCTAAACAGGATAGGGCAATGCCTCAGGTAACATGGTGCTTCTACCCCAAAGGCACAGTGGTACCCACCTGCTCTAAGAACTGATTTTCCTCCAGGTTTGCATTCCTACATTAAAGTGCCCACTAGTTCAAATGGCATGTGTTGTAACTGTTGATAATACATCTTTTATAAATGGAGATTTAATTTTTTAATCTGTAGAACTAAACCATTTTCCCCTTGCTTTGGATTTTTCTTTAAAAAGTAGCACCATTAAAGATGTCCTCTCAAGCAAAGATCCTTTTCAACAAACATGAGGCATACTGGTGAAGAGTTCCAGAGTTACGTAAGAATATGGTATTTATGTAGTCTGAGAATAAAAGACAATCACCTTCAATTTTACTTAAGGCAGATATACATAAATTCTAGACTGTTCTAAGGCACTGTTCTAAGGCTGAGGCTTATTCTGACTAGGCATGGGTTATAATCTGTAACTCCACCATTTAAAAATAGACCCAGTAGGAATGGCGTCATTTGAAGCCCACGAAATAATTACAGACAAAGCATTTTAATAACTTCCTAAAGCCTGAATATTTGATCTGCAATCACATTCTTGAATTTATCACTTTAGTATGGACGAAAGTATAAACCTTGTGAAGTACCTGCTTTTCTTTTACTATTCATCTCTTTAATGGTGGGAAAAAAACAATAAAATTTTAATTGAGTTATCCCTCTCAGCACTGAACAGTGGTGGATAAAATCTATACATAACATCAAAATAATTGCACCGTAGAACTGGCCGGCAGTCTTGCCTGGCCTACATTTAGAAGAAAAGGATATGAGCTAGCTTTCCAATCTATTGGGGAGGATAGATCAAAACCTTCTAGAGGAACTACTTCAGTGTACAACAAGTATCTAAAGTGGTTACTTATTGTCTCTAATCTAATTCTTAAAGCTGTAAGTTAAGACATTCTGCTTACATTCTGCCCTTAAAACTTGTAAAGAGCAAACCAAGAACTGGAGAAAGTTAAAAAAAAAATCTGCAATCTACTTGTTAGCACATCTTCATGCCATGGTGATTTGATTAGTGATTTGATAAGTATAGATTACAACCTCGGACTTAATACAGGGTGGCCCACTTTTAAAAAGGCCCATTTATAACAAAGGTCCCTCTGTTGGAACTGCCAAGAGAGTTTAAAAAAAAAAATGCCACCAGTATCAAACACTTTTATTTAGCCATGCATTGTAGAGCAATGTAATTGCAAACCTGGAGAGCTACATCTTAGGACAGTTCTACTGGATGTGTGATTATAAACAAGTCAAGAAGACTTCCTGATTCTCATACTCTCTGTCACTAAAATGAAATTACTACCTGCTCTCAAACTACTCCACAAAGAAGACCTAAAGAATAAGGAACACTACATAAGTACTGCAAAGTGCGATAAGCTTCTAGGATAAAAGACTCTAAATGTCTTAAGAAAAATGCACAGATTATCCCTATTAGGGTAGAATATCTGTAAGGAAGATTTAGGTTACTACAAACTAAAAAATTATTGAATTCTTACAAGTTTCAAATATAACACTCACCACAGTAGAAAGGGGAAAGACAACCTACCCCATGTTCCCATCCATTAGAAGAATCGTGTTGTATATGTGAGAAAATATGAAGAGAAAGAGAATTGTGCTGAAGAACATTGTCATCCATGATCCATGATCCTCTCGAAACATTTTTAACCGAAGCAACTGACCTGCAATATAAATATTATTGGAAATCAGTGTACACTGTAACTCAAAATCCATACAGCTTTGCTTTATTTTAGTGAATCTCTATTATCTCACAAATATTCTGAAGTCTTTGCCCTAGCACTTGTCTTATGGGTGAAACCACTATCTAATGTCCTTTTTGCTCTTTTGTACATAAATGATGAAGTCCAAGACAACCCCCATATCATCATCCTAGAGCAAACAATACTAGTATGAGAATCTGGTATACAGAGATCACTCACTAGGCTGGCATGAAAACAAATTAATTAGAACACTATTACCTGCAACTTTTTACTTCACAAATATGTTTTTGGTTCATTTACTGAAACTACTTAAGTAAGGCAAATGGTAATGATGTTGCATAAATTCCATATAATTCCCTTTTGCTTCCATAGACCCATTCCCAATACTGGTCAGATGATAAAACCAAGTCATACTTCACTTATAAGAAGATCCAGTTGTTAAAGGTACATGAAAACATGAACAGTAAAAATAAAGTCTCTGTCATAAGAGACAGAAGGCTTAGCCTTACTCTTAGCTAAAATATTCATAACCACAAACAAGTCTGTGCCCAAGTCTGTGGGATGTGTGGGGCCTGGTGGCGTGTGCATGTGTTATGGAGTTGGTATGGCTCCTAGCAAAACATAATTTCTACCCTGATAACTAAAATTCCATTTATAAAGACAATGGCTAAAATTGGAAAGGATGGTCAATTAATCTATGACAAAGGAAGCAAGAATATACAATGGAGAAAAGACAGTCTCTTCAATAAGTGGTGCTTGGGAAAACTGGACAGCTACATGTAAAAGAATGAAACTAGAACAGTCTCTAACACCATATATAAAAATAAACTCAAAATGGATTCAAGTTCAAAATGTAGGACTGGAAACCCTAAAACTCATAGAGGAACACACAGGCAGAATACTCTTTGACATAAAATTGTAGCAATATTTTTTTGGATCTGTCTCCTAAAGCAAAGGAAATAAAAGCAAAAATAAACAAATGGGACCTAATTAAGCTTAAAAGATTTTGCACAGCAAAGGTAACCATCAACAAAAGGAAAAGACAACCTACTGAATGGGAGAAAATATTTGCAAATGATATGACTGACAATGAGTTAACACCCCAAATATATAAACAGCTCATACAACTCAACATCAAAAAAAAACAAACAACCTGATTAAAAAGTGGGCAGAAGGCCTGAATAAACATTTTTCCAAAGAGGACATGCAGATGGCCAACAGGAACATGAAAAGATGCTCAACATCACTAATCATCAGGGAAATGCAAATCAAAACCACAATGAGATATCATCTCACATCTCTCACAATGGCTATCATCAAAAAGAACACAAATAACAAATGTTGGTGAGGATGTAGAGAAAAGGGAACCCCTGTACACTATTTGTGGGAATGTAAATTGGTGCAGCCACCGTGGAAAATAGTATGGAGGTTCCTCAAAAAACTAAAAACAGAACTACCATATGACCCAGCAATTCCACTCCTGGGTATATATCAAAAGAAAAAACCCACAAAAACCCTAATTCAAAATGATACATTCACCCCAATATTCATAGCAGCATTATTTACAATTGCCCAGATACTGAAGCAAGTGTCCATTAACAGATGAATGGATAAAGAAGATGTGGTGTATATACACAATGGAATACTATTCAGCCACAAAAAGGAATGAAATTTTGCCATTTGCAACAACATGGATGGACTCAGAGGGTATTATGTTATGTGAAATAAGTCAGACAGAAAGAGAAATACTGTATGATGTCACTTATATGTGGAATCTAAAAACTAAAACAACCTAGTGAATATAACAAAAAAAAAAAAAAGCAGACTCAGATATAGAGAACAAACTAGTGGTTACCAATGAGGAGAAGGAAAGAGGAGGGGAAATATAGGGGTATGGGATTAAAAGGTACAAACTAATATGTATAAAATAAGCTACAAGGATATATTGTAAACCACAGGGAATAGGGCCAATATTTTATAATAAGTATAAGTGGAGTATAACCTTTAAACATTGTGAAACAATGTATAATATTGTAACGTATAATACTGTACATCAACTATACTTCAATAAAAAAAGAATGTTAAAATGCAAATACTTCAAAGAGGAAAATGTATTAAGATGAACACTAAAGTAAAAATTACTAGTATTATAATTAGTCCAGATAAATATTTTGATTTATGATAAAGAGAACTGAGAGCACTAGTATCCTGAAAGGTGAGAAAGATTAAAAAAAAACAAAACAGGATTAAGAAAAAAATAAACATAGGTCACCCTGGCTTCTCCTAAGAGAAAGTTTATCTAAATAATGATAAAGGAGATGATTCACATATAGGAACTACAATTCAAACAGGGTAGGCCTGAAACCTTAACAATAAAATTTCTCACTAGAGAAAATATTCCCTTTTTTTGATGATATGTTAAAGGTATGGGGAAAATATGTATATTTCCATCTGTAAATATGGTCTCTCTAGGGACAGATAGTAGCTCTCATGTAGGCTACTGAGCATAGGAAGAAATCATCTTTTAAGATTTAACTACTAATTTTCCCTTGTCCCTTTCTTTTATTAAAATAGCACTTCAGATTTCATTTGGACACCAGACTTACAGAAACACTACCCTAGCTAAAACTTTAAATGGAGCAAAAACGGGAGATTTGGTTACATTATCTGGTTTCTTGGCCTGCACAAGAGAAGCAAAGGACAAATCTGAGAGTCAGGGGGAATGTGAATTATAACTGAAAGAAGAATGTGGAAAATGTTCTACTGAAGCAAAGGATACTAACACTGCAAATTACAGCCTTACAGAACTTGTTGATTAACCGAATCA
Organism: Physeter macrocephalus; assembly: GCF_002837175.3. Lineage (NCBI taxonomy): Eukaryota > Metazoa > Chordata > Mammalia > Artiodactyla > Physeteridae > Physeter > Physeter macrocephalus. The sequence continues at coordinate 94,285,715 of NC_041219.1, forward strand.
ATAATTATAGAAAGCCAGGGATTTGCAAGTCTCCACACAACACATTGACAGGAATATTATAAATAGATATTTAACACAGAATGCTTGAGAGTAAAAAACCCATGCCACGAATATCTTAAAGCAAGCTGTAGAGAATATTATTTATTCTTTGAACAAATATTTAATGTGTGCTTATTGAACAAATATTAAATGTGTGCTTACATGCCAGCTGTGGTTCTAGGTGCTGGAGATACAGCTGTGAGCAGGGTAGGAAGTGTTCAAAGTCACCATCATTTGGATATTTAATGAAAATGTGATCTTATTTTAGACTGATTTGACTCAATGTTCCCTTCGCTGCAAGTCCTTCAGCCTTGACCTATTTATTTAATTCAGCAGTTGATATTGAAGAACTGCTAAGACCAGCAATTAGAGTTCTTGGAAAATTAAAAAGTGAATTTCTTTCTTAACATATGCATATGTCAAAAATTCACTAATGGATGTACTTTAAAAGTCAAATAATAATGCTGGTGACAAGAGTGCTTTGCAAATAAAATACAGTGGTTTAACTGTACATGGCTGAAATAATACAGAGTTAGTAAAATGAGAAATGTGACAGTACCATTTATGCTGTCATTGCCAAACTCATTGCCTGGCACTAATTTCAGTCATTAGAGTCATTAGAACAAAATGGCAGGTTAACACGGCTTACAATTCACTTGAAACACACAATAAAAGTGCTGCAATATATTAAGGCCAGAACTGGTGTGACCCAAATGTTGAGTCAAATCACATTAAAAAAATTTCCCATAAGCTACTTCAACTTAACTCATTGAGTGTCCATCCTAATGATAGAAAGCTGTATACACAGACAGCCATCAGTTGACTCCCCACGCAATCTAATCAAACCAGGAACCTCGGAGTTACCCCAGGATGTCACATGAAAATGCACTATCTCCCCCCCCTGCAGTGTGACCATATATTTGGTTTCCCTGGGATGTCAGTGGCTTATAACTGTTGTCCTAGAATAATTATTAATAGTGCCCCCTTCCTTTCTGAAGTGCACTGGTTTGGACAATAAGTTATATGCCACCTTTCCTATAGGTCACAGAATTCAGAGGTTTTTTTTAACACTTTAGAGGAGTTTCAGGAGATAACTGAGTGAAAAGAGTCTTCATAGGTCAACAGAGGTAAAAGACATCACTAGGAGGGGTACATTTCTGACAAGGTGATAATGACTTTTATTTTAATCATAGATATATTTGTAAATCTGAGTGTATGTTTATGTTACTAATAAAATCTGTCTTGCACTGTATGGACTGTAACCTTTGATATGGTCAAGGTAATTGGAAAACAAATCTTAAAACAATCCGAAGCATCAAGGTGGTACACAAGCCTATATCTGTGTTGGAGGTTAGGGTTGGAGGGCACGGATTAATTGTTACAACGTTGATTAAAGTAAACTGAAATAGCCTAGAACCTCAGAATCTTTCCTGGAGGTACAGTAGGTTTAGAACCACTAAGATGTCATAAGATTCTAACAAAGATAATGACCTAAAAGCATATTTTAAAATATATGATGAGCTCACATATACTGTGGAAGACAGCGGTAGATGAGTGTAAGACAATTATGGAGAGACTACTTGGTTTCTTGGCTGTTTTTGCTGCTGTGTTCTCATCAGCAATAGAAAGGAACATTTCCTTTGTACCTCACAGCCAGACTTTTATGCTAAGTTCTGGGTGCCTTTTCTTCAGGCGTAATTTTCACAAAGAGGCCTTGAACAAAGAAATACACTAAACAATCTCAGAGGAGAAGGAGTAGAAGTGTTTGTGCTTCCAGGGAAGAGATTAAGGTACTCCTGGGAAGTTGTTAAGGCAAGATTAAATAGAGTGAGGGTGTCTAGATTCATTGAGGATACAAAGAGTTTGGCCTCCAAGGTGACAGAACCTCATTTGGGTTTGATTCCATGGATGCTGGTGAAGGCCAAAGTATCAAGGGTCACGGCCTTGGAATTCAGGTAAGGAGACTGAGCTGGCCCCAAAGGAAGGAGCCAATAGAGCAGCCACCCACCTTCATTAGGAACACAGTGACCTGGTTAGGCTGGTGGAGGTCATCGAGAGGACGTGACAGCTGGCTGACCCAGGAGCTGGACCTGGGCAATCAGAGGTTCCTCACCCCCTCCCCTGGCCTTGGAATGTACATTCTGCCCTCCATTCCCCCAGTGGGACCGTTTTCAAGAAGACAGTCTTGAGAGAGCAATGTGCTGTTGAGACCATCTGCACAGAATATGTGACGAACACAGTTAAGGCCTCTGTATAAACTTTTGACCCTGGTGGGCAGGTATAGAGATCTACTTGTCTTGCGGCCGCTCAAGACAAGCCTCATACATAAGTTCCTTGGCTTGCTAAACCTACCAATCCGGAGCAGTCTGCCTCATTCTTTGGTCTGTCCTTTCCCTCCGAGAACGGGGCCAGTTTCAGATTTCACCCAGGAAGTTCCTGAGGTTGCAAACCTATACTCTCTTAGATGGCACCATTGTGCTAAAGAAGAGGCAGAAGACCATCACTCAAGCAGCAATGGGAGAGGGGAAGACAGGTAAATGCAGACTCAAGGATTTGTTTCCAGGACCCTTATAAGCCCTGGGACTGCTTTAAACTTTATATATAAAAAAGATGATCTAAGAAATTACCAATTTTGTACTCTCTGTTCACCTTGGTAAGCGGGAAGTCCAAGCAAGATTTATTTAATTTAGAGGGAAAAGTATGGCATTACACATACTACCCTGACCAGGAAATACGAAAGGAGGCATTTTCCTCAAGAGGACGCTAAACTGAAGTTAACACTACTATCCATTAATCCTTCTGCTGCAAAATATTCTATATATGATGCAGCCAATTATAATGTATACATAATGTGTACATGCAACTACTTAATGTATACATAGATATACATAAGAAACAAATGTAATCTGCAGTTATTTAAAGGAATATATTTAATTTGTTGGGGTCAAAAAGCAGTCAAAATCAGCATAGCAGGCATTTAACATACAAGTAAGAATATTTTCTGCTGCAAATAACAAAAACAATGGTTCAAAACCCTTGCTTTTAATCACTACGGAACACTTGGACTTCAGATGTGCTCCGAAAATGGTGTTACAAAAGATATAAGTTAAATAAATATCATTTTTAAATTAAAAAACAAAAATGAAAAATAAAACAAACAAAAAACTAATACCAGCTTAAACTATAAGTCTATAGGCTTCTCATATTTCCTAACAAGGATATTTGTTCCCTGAACAAAAAACAGTTTTCTCCTTACTATAAATGTTTAGAAAATAATGTAGATTTAGTTTAACTAAACAATAATATGACTTCGAGAAAGGCTTCATCCAGCACTCAGACAATATGACCAAGGTTTGATTTATCTGCATTGCCCAGCTCTGTTCCTTCAGGGTGGGGTCCCATGTCAGCCAGCCCCTCCAGCACATTCATACATACTCTTTGTAACCCTAAAATGACTGTAGCAATCCTGACGGATGTGTCTTCATTTTTGTCTGGGGAGGAAAGCATACCGCTTTTGCCCTAGCATTTCTTGAGAAGTCATGTGATTAACTCCACTTGGGCTTGTTTAGGTCCTGAACAAATCACCATAGCCAGAGTTATGAAAATCAATGATTAGCTAAGTCTATGTCACATACTCCACTCCTACAGCCAGATGAAATTAGTTCCCTAGCGCTACATTGATCCACAAATGCAAGGCAAGTATGGCAAACAAGTTGAAAAATGTAGAGCCCTAAGATGAAAGGTCCCTGGGTCCTTGAATCACTCCTTGGAACAGAGATGCCTGCCATGTTTTGGGCTTAAGTGAGTGAGAAATTCAATTGAGATGTAGTCAATTCTATGTTTTGTAGGGTTTTATTACTGCAGCTAGCATTGTCTTACCAGATACAAGATGACCAGTGAATAAAAGGCCCTGAGAAGGTAAGAAAAAATGGGGTTAAAAATGGCCCAAGTGGGGCTTCCCTGGTGGCGCAGTGGTTGAGAGTCCGCCTGCCGATGCAGGGGACATGGGTTCGTGCCCCGGTCCGGGAGGATCCCACGTGCCGCAGAGAGGCTGGGCCTGTGAGCCATGGCTGCTGGACCTGTGCTTCCAGAGTCTGTGCTCTGCAACGGGAGAGGCCACAACAGTGAGAGGCCCGCGTACCGCAAAAAAAAAAAAAAAAAAAAAAAAAAAAAAGGCCCCAGTGGAATCTTTACTTCTTTCTCTTTTTTATGTCCCTAGTACTCAGCAAAACACACGGTAAAATATTTATATTGGATGAAATACTGATGGGCAGATTCTAGAAGGAAAATTAAGACCTGTCCTCAAGTCTTCCAGAAGAAAAATTCTACAAATAAAATATGCAGGAAAACACATCTTGTTGGCAATGATGTAGTCATCACTCAGACCACTCAATCTCAAAGACCTAATGCCCAAGACTGTATAGTTTGTTGTCTACTGTGCGTGCACCACACCTGTCTACAAGCTGCAACACAGTGAGGCCATATGTGTCTTCCTCACCACTGGTGTCTCCATGGCACTGACACATAGACTGTCTTAAATAAATAAATATTTACCCAATAGATTAAAAAGGAAGGGACACACAAACAAATGAACAAACAATATTCCACTGTATGACTAAAAGCCCTCTGTCTTCGTAAATCTGGTGCCTACCGCACCCGCCCTGTGAGCCCTGTGGAGCCCGGCAGTTCTTCAAGCTTCGCCTCCTCTTCATTTTCTCCCCATAAATTAACTACCTCCTGAGATCTATTCCCTCCTACTCAGCATGAAGCTCCTGTTTCCTTATCAGACTTTCTTTTCCACAGCACCCTTGTTTCTTGGGCACCCCAGGTTTATTTTATACTTGCCCTTCAAAACCCCGACTCTGACTCAGAGCTACAATTTGTTTTCTCCAATTTCAGTAAACTTCTGTGCAAAAAGCTACACAAATGGGTTGATAAGCTACTACATAATCATGATCCCCAACTTCAGCTGCTACCACAGCACTGCACATTCATACATCCATTTCAAATTTCATCTCAAAACTCCTACTAAGCCTCTTTCACTCTCAGAATATGACCTTAGTCTCAACCTCAAGAAAATATTGCTGCTACTAAATATGCTTTCCTTCAACCTTCTTCTCACTCACATTTATCCACTTATCTACTTTCTCTGTTATTCTTACTTTCTTCTTCTGCTTTTCTTTGTGCTCCTCCCACAAAAGAGACCATGTGTGCCTTTCTACAAACATACCCTCCTCTCTCTTGGTGCCTTGCTTCATCATCCATTCTTTCTCTCCTTTGTGTTTCCAATCTCTCCCACTCTCCAGGTTCCCTTCCCTCTGCCTCTAAAGCCTCTTAAGTCCATCCTATAAACAAGGCTTTCTTGACCTCAGATCCCTGAACTACCATCCATTCAACTTCCCTTCTCATCCAGACTTCAAGAGAGAGTAATCGTCATCAGCCCCACTCACTGAGATCTCACCTGCAATGCAAACACTCTATTGAAATTGTTCTGGCAAATGTTAATGGCCCCCACCACTGCCAAGCGCCAATAGAAATATACTGGCCTTTAACTTACAGGACATTTCGGCTGCATGTGACACTGAAGTATCCACTCTGTCCTTTTTGACACTCTACTTCTTTGGCTTCCCTAACACCAAATTCCTTGTGCTTTTTCCACTTTGTTTATTCTTATCACTTTGGGGGGCAGCTCTTCTGCTTGTCACATAAACGATAATGTTCCCCATGGTCTGCCCTCAGTCTTTCACCTCGTCATACCACTACATGGCCTTGAAATGGAGCAGGACCCTATGGTCCTTGCCCCCGCCCATGTCCTCAGCCTGCCTTTTGTCTGTGGAAAAACTTTAGCCAGAGGATAAGTTTAATCAGAGAGGGCTTCCCTGGTGGCGCAGTGGTTAAGAATCTGCCTGCCAATGCAGGGGACACGGGTTCGAGCCCTGGTCTGGGAAGATCCCACATGCCACGGAGCAACTAAGCCCATGCGCCACAACTACTGAGCCTGCACTCTAGAACCCGTGAGCCACAACTACTGAACCCGCGTGCTGCAACTACTGAAGCCCACGTGCCTAGAGCCCGTGCTCCACAACAAAAAGAAGCCACCGCAATGAGAAACCTGCACACCTCAACAAAGAGTAGCCCCCGCTCGCCACAACTAGAGAAAGTCCACACGCAGCAACGAAGACCCAACACAGCCAAAAATTTTAAAGAAAAGTTAATCAGAGAAGTGAGAAAATGCAGAAACAAAGGAAAACAGTCAAAGGAGACCAAATAATAATAGTTTAATCATTAAGCATAGTCAAGGACCTTTAGTTCCTCCTTAAGGTCTATATTCTGAGCCATATCCTATGAGCTGTTTTGCAGATCCTGAAGCCCCCACCAAGTGGAGGAGGATAACTACATGATGACCAAATTGAAGCCATGAAATTGAAGCCATGACATAAGCTGCCACAATTCCGAGAACTGGCCTCAAAGAAATGGGAACGAACCCTGGAACTAAAGATTAACTGTACTTAAAACAACCAAGATGACGCTGGTCAGACCACCGATGACCAATTTCAAGATGACTGTCAGAGCTGACTATATTGTTTCTGTATGTAGCCCCCTCCCTCTGTCTAGAAAAGCTCTTGCCCCCTGGTTGTCAAGGGGGGAGTCGGCCTTTGGACAGGCATCTGTACCCCCTGGTTGCCACCTTCCGAAATAAAGCAACCTTTCTTTTCCTACCAACACTTGTCTCTCAAGAATTGGCTTTCAAGCGGTGAGCAGCTGGACCTGGGTTCGGTAACAGTCTCACTCACTCTGTGGGTTTAACATCCAATATCTCCTGATCTTCCGACTGGAGGAGCCACCTACCCACTGTCCTCCTCGATGTCCTACTGCCAATTCAAACTCAGTATTCAAAAAAGATTTCAAAATTTCCACCTCTCGTCCCAACACACAGTATACCCACATCTCCAATCTGAGCTTTTCCGTCCCTAAATCCACCCCTACTTCTGACTTTACCATCTTATCATTTTCAAAATAACTAAAGGTTGGACTCATTCTTGATGATTCCTACACACCTTCCATTTCAATCAACAGTCTTATTATTTTATAAACTTCCATGCATGCTCTTCTCCCATAATTTGGATTCCCATTGTCTCTTAAATGGGACTGTTGCACAACCTAACTGGTCTTCCTTACTCCAGCCTCTTTTCCCATCTCAATCCACCCCTAATAAATCTAACTAAAATATAAATATGGTCACATCATCCCTTCACTTTAAATCTTTCAATGATCACTCTCCTCCTACAGTATAAAATTCAAGTTCCTTATCATGGTATACAAGGCATTGCTTGACTTGACCCACGCTTATCTCTCCTCTCTCATCACTCCCTACCTTTCACTCTAGTTGTATAAACAATAAACAGGTTGCAGTTTCCTATGTTCATGCTGACCCTCTGCCTGGGATACTCTTCTTCTCCCATCACTCAACTAATGCCTATATTTCTTGTGGGCCTTAAAATGTAAGTCAGAGATGATCTCCTCTAGGAAATCATCCTCACTGTTAAATATTTCATATATTGGAGTAATTGTCAGAAGAGCTTATAGGATCGATTCTCTCAGGAGGTAGTAAGTTCCCTTCAGGGCAAACAAGGAGGAATGGGTGCTACTGAAGCCAAGTGTAATGGGTTGGATTACATGATCTTTATGATCCAGTCAAATTTGAGGACTGTAGGGTTTGTTGTATTGGTGAGAGACTAGCCCAAAGTCTGCTAACTCAAAAGACTTTTAGTTTTAAAAAAAAAGAAATTAGGGGCTTCCCTGGTGGTGCAGTGGTTGAGAATCTGCCTGTCAATGCAGGGGACACAGGTTCGAGCCCTGGTCTGGGAAGATTCCACATGCCGTGGAGCAACTGGGCCCATGCGCCACAACTACTGAGCCTGCGCGTCTGGACACTGGTTGAGAATCTGCCTGCCAATGCAGGGGACACGGGTTCGAGCCCCGGTCTCAGAAGATCCCACATGCCACGGAGCAGCTAGGCCCGTGAGCCACAACTACTGATCCTGTGCTCCGCCAACAAGAGAGGCTGCGACAGTGAGAGGCCCACGCACCGCGATGAAGAGTGGCCCCCACTTGCCGCAACTAGAGAAAGCCCTCGCACAGAAACGAAGAACCAACACAGCCAAAAATAAATAAATAAATTAAAAAAAAAAAAAGAAAGAAATTAGTCTTACCCGTTAAGAGAAACACTATTTTTTCTTATGTCTTATCTGTCATCATATGCTTAATATATAAAATGAACCCAAAGTAACAGTAACACACTGACAAGATTCTTTAAAGTTAATATTTAACATTTTAAATATTAGAATATGTGACAATTGATATGTCCTATTTCTTATATCTAGAAGAGTAAAGTATAAAGTGAAATTGGATCAGAGCACTTGAAAATTAATTGAACTTTACTTGCAATCAGACTAAAATAAGTATATGAAGAATTCATGACTGATTTGTATAAATTTATAGTTTATAAGAACATGATATTTTTTAAGATTTACTCATTTTAAAATGCCAATAAAATAAAAGTAACTAAAATAAAAGAATTATTCCATGGATGGGACACCAACAAAGAAAATTATCTAACAAAACACACCAGAATATCATTAGGGATGAAGGATATTCTAGTTAGACAAACATAGCTTTATATAATAAGTATAAAATGATGAAACTTTTGTACCATAAGGGCACCATTTCATTAATATTCAGATCAAATCTTGTTATTTCAGTGTACAAAGAGAATTTTAAAACATTGAACAGATGGTTATCATGCCTTATTAGAAGTAGGTGCTTACACAGAAAATGTTTGTGATTCACTCAGTTCGACAGAAAATCAAATGTGGAGAATTGAAATATAATTGCATATGACTAAAAATATGCTTTATAATATGTATTTCAAAAGGTTCTAAAAAGAAAGGAAAATAAGACTATGGTTAGAAACAGCAAAAATTAGAGTATTTTGAGATCTAGGGTTTAATGTCAATTTTTAAAAAATGTATGTATAATTTTGAGTAAAATATGTATCCACTAAATAAACAAATATTGACATAAATTATTCTCCACAGGAAAAAACAGGAATAAATCTTCCATTTCTTTGAGAAAGTCCAAATATTATATTTTACTATTATAATATGGCTCTTTCCATTAGATCATTCTTAGAATTAATTGATTTAAATTGCTTATTAATGCTCAAGAGGAAAAAACATAACTCCAAAAGGAAATAAAAGGCATTCACTTATTATTATCTGTTACTTTTCCTTTTAAGGAGAAAGGAGCTATTGAATAAAATGAATATTAAATTAACATTACATCTTAGCTTGTAGCCTAAGATAAGATTGTAAGATAAGATTTAGCAGGACACTTAATTCATGCACACATATAATAATCTATAATTTTGATGAAATCAATTTGTTCTTTTTTTCTAGGTATCTACTAAGTGGAATCGTATTAAACAGCATTTTTGGAGTCAAAACCCGTCCAAAAAAAGTAAAAAATAAAATATTTTTGGAAATGATACAGGTTGTTATTATCACAATTTTGTATTTTGAAATGGGCGATGGGATAGAAAGTATAGTTTCTTGTTTTTAAACATTAATATCATCACTATTATTATTAAAGTTTTACATCATCATTATTATATGGATAACAGCTTTGAAAAATAATAATACTTATACTTTTAAAATAGGTTTTTATTTAGTGTTGGGCATTCTACTGATCCAACTGAAAAAAAGTTTAAGTTGTCAAAACTAATCCCTTGAAGGCTGATCCATGGTTTCAAGCAATCCTGATCAATCACAAGGCTTGGACACTGGCTCCCTGATCACAGGTGGAGATGGGACAGGAGGGACTGGTCCTCCCACAACCGTAAATACTGGGAAGGCAAAACCAGGTCAAAATTCTGTCATGTCACCCACATTTCCAGTATCCTATCATCTCTATCCATGTATACATGACTCCTTCCTGCTATCCTGAACTTGGCTTTCATTCACAGCTTTCCACAAGTCCTCTAACTCAGACTGGTTCTTTGTATTTGCAAACTTGTTTTCTCTACCCATTCCATTTATAGATTTACTAAATAAAGATATTAAAAATTCATAACAGGTTCCCAGTTCCGCATATATCTGAACAGACTGAAAAATCAATAACTTTTCTAATAAATCAATAACTTTTCTGTAACAGAGGTGAGGTCAAACCATTGCCCCCATGATTAGAGAGGCAGACAGGCGAATACAGGGAGTCACAGCTGACTACAGCAGAAACTCAGGAAAAAAAAATGCCTTGGGAGCCAGTGCTGGCATAGGAAGACTTGAACTGTAATTAACGAATTGCTGGAGGGCTTAGTGTGTACAAGACTTAAAGTTAAAAACTCCAGAGAAACCTAGCCATAGGAGGGGTAGGAGGGGGGCTCATTTTAAAATGTGCCAGAACACTCTATTCTTCTTTTTTTTAAAAAAAATATTTCTTTACCATGGTGTGTTAGTTTCTGCTGTATAACAAAGTGAATCAGCTATATGTATACATATATCCCCATATCCCCTCCCTCTTGCATCTCTCTCCCACCCTCCCTATCCCACCCCTCTAGGGGGACACAAAGTACTGAGCTGATCTCCCTGTGCTATGCAGCTGCTTCCCAATAGCTATCTATTTTACATTTGGTAGTGTATATATGTCAATACTACTCTCTCACTTCATCCCAGCTTACCCTTCCCCCTTCCCGTGTCCTCAAGTCCATTCTCTACATCTGTGTCTTTATTCCTGTCCTGCCCCTATATGGAATCTATTCTTCTTAACAAGGACTGCCCTCAGGAGAAGCTACTTCACCAGACCTAACTTGCTAAATTTCAAACAGAACCTAAGTGATCTGGAGGAAAAGAAATACCCAACTCTAGCCCTCTCTAGCCATCCTCTCCCACCTTAGAGAACCGTGGGGGAACTAAGAAGCACGTGTAAATTCACAGTCCAGAGGCATAGGCTCACTAAAACACTGAGGCCTAATCACAGGACTATAGAATGCCTCCTCTTCCCCCACATCTTACCACCATATTACTAAAGGCCTATGTATACCTGGTACATCATGTCCAGTTATCAAGAAAAAAATTACAAGGCATACTCGAAAGCAAAAACAGATTTTGATGTTTATGATAGTAGCTTATATCGAAAATTCTTAATTTTGTTGGTAATATTTTCACAATAAAAATATTCATTTTACACATTTGTTGAATACCTACTATGTGCCTGGCAAGTGTTATATACTATAAATATAATATAATGTAAATATAATATAAATATAATTGTGAAAATGCAACAAATGTACATTTTTGTGTATTGCAAAGGAGCAGGAAGCAAGAAGTATAGTAAGCTAAAATTTAAAGGGTACTAGTGAACAAATTTAAAATCTAGGGTTACTTTAGGGCCAAAGGCCCATAAGAGCACTAAGAAAATGAAATAAAACTAAACCTGGAGATACTGCATATTAGGAACTGAACCTGAGTCTCCACAGTAAATCACGATCCTCCAAAGAGTCTAAAGTTGTCCTAAAAGAATAGTGTCTCCTGGATTCCAAACTTGGCAAACCCAGATACATTCTAGAAGAAAACAAGCCTAATTTAAATCCTCAGAATTCCCACAGATTATATTATTAAAGTATTAGTTCAAAATTAATACTCATCAAACACAAAAAGAAATGTTACTATGAGTGAGAGTTGACAAAAACAGCAAATAAAATATTTAGACCATACAAGGACTTCAGATATTGGAATTACCAAATATAAAGTATTTAAAATCTTCTGTCTCAACACGTTAGCATTTCTCTACCTTCTTAAACATATGAATTAGAGTAATAATTTCTGATATCTTTGTCTACTAATTATGTCAACAGTGTCATTTCTGGCTTTGTTCTATTGATTAATTTTTCTTCCATCATGGGTCATATATTCCTGCATCTTTGCATGCCTAGTAAGTTTATAATGAATTCTAGACATTATGAATTTTCATTTTCTTGGGTGCTAGATATTTTTGTATTCCTATTAGTACTTTTGAGTTTTGTTCTGAGATGCATTTAAGTTACTTGTAAACAGTTTGATCCTATTGAGTCTTGCTTTTAGACTTTGTTAGGTAGGACCAAAGAAGTCTTTAATCTAGGGTTAATTTTGTCCCACTACCATCGTTCTGAGTATTCTACCTGATCATCATAAATTCCAGATTTTTCCTCTCTGACTTGTGGGGACACAAACTATTCCTGGCCCTGTGTGAGAGCCAAGGACTTTACCCATGCTCCTTTTGTGTGGTTCCTTCCCCACCTTGGGTGGTTTCCTCACATGCATGTGCTGATCATGACTCAATTGAAGACTCAAGGGAGATCTGAAAAATCTTTGGAGTTATTTCGCTGTGTTCCTCTCTCCTCTCCAGTATTCTGCCCTGTGAAATCTAGCTGTCTTGGCCTCCCCACACACCAAACTCCATCTCTTCAATTCAAGGAGACACCAGGCTCTGCCTGATTTCCCTCTTCCTGCATTGAAGCCAGGAAATTTTCTCCAAGAAGTAAACTGGAGTAATTGGAGGGCTCACTTATGTAAAAAGACAAAGAGAAGATCTTAAAATCAGTCAGTAAAGGCAGATTTCTTCAAAGTAACAGCAACCATACCCATAGAAGATATCCTAACAGTAACAATGGATGTCATAAAACAGTGTTTCAAAGTGCTGAGAGGAAATAACTGTCAACCTAGCAAAAGTGTCTATTGTAACAAAGGCAGCTATTTGAAGGCACCAAAGAGCAAACAAGGCAGCCAAGATTGAAGGCCAAGATCCCTGAAAGAAAAATGCATTTAGATAAGTTCTCATTTATTGCTGCTTTTTCCCCTTGGGAGATTTGCTGATTTTCAGAGACCATATGTAAAACTGTGGCTTATAATTTGAGGCAATCTCACTGGGTGAGAGAGACAGAAATTGAAATTCTGGGCTACCAATGCCACAAGGACACAATGGACGAACTACCAGAAAAAGGGAAACTCCGAAAGTAAGCCCAAAATTCTAACACAATTTCCTATAGAGTATTTGCTGACACCTAAACTATGTAGGGGAGAGGTAATACCAAGCAAAGAATAACTAAGAGAAAAACCCTAAGCATAGGTTTTAGCAGTCTCATGATGTTGAGGAAACAAAAATTGGAATTCAGGATTCACCAATTCAGGATACACCAGGAACTCTGAATGAAGTCTAGGATTTCAGATGTGGTACGTTAAGGGCTATAACACAACAGTGAGGACAAACCAGAAACAGACTAGCCCAAACAAAGCCTGAAACTCATTTTCTATCTGCATTCCAGAAGAAAATTAAATTTTCCCTGGGAAAGATTATATCATCATGAACCTCTGTAATTCTTCATGTATTATCCTTGATGTTCAATTAAAAAAAAAAAAGCACACAGGACAACTAGACAAGAAAAATCACCGAAAACCCAATAGAAAAAAATAGATAATATAAACTCATTAATGATGCACATAGAACTCAAAATAACTATAATTAATATGTTCAAGAAATAGATTAAAAGATTACGAATTTTATCAAAGAACTGGAATCTATTTTTTGAAACCAACTGGACGGTCTAAACTAAAAAATAATAACTGAAATTAATAACCAATAGATAAATTTAACAGCAGTTACATATGTACATACTATATGATTTCACTTATATAAATTTCTAGAAAATGCAAACTAAGCAGAACAGTGGTTGCCCGGAGGTTTGAAGGGATAAGAGAAAGGGATTACAAAAGCTCATGGAGAAACTTTAATCTTGATTGTGGTGATGGTTTCACAGATGTATACATATGTCAAAACTATACACTTAAATATATGTACTTTATTGTATGCCAATTATACCTTGATAAAGTTGTTTTTAAATAAAACAATAATTATATTATCTTTTAGGTTTAACACATATGTGGAATTTAAGTTATGACAAAAATAGGGAGTAAATGGAGTTAAAAGCTATAAAGGTCTTGTAAAATATTGGCAATATTAATTAAAGGTAGACTCTATAAGTCAGTGATGTGTTTTACTCTCTAGGGCAGGGGTCCCCAACCCTCAGGCGATGGACCGGTACTGGTCCATGACCTGTTAGGAACTGGGCCACACAGCAAGAGGTGAGAGGTGGGCAAGCGAGCGAAGTTTCATCTGTATTTACATCTGCTCCCCATCGCTCACATTACCGCCTGAGCTCCGCCTCCTGTCAGATGAGCAGCGGCATTAGATTCTCATAGGAGCTCGAACCCAACTGTGAACTGCGCGTGTGAGGGATCTAGGTTGCGTGTGCTCCTTATGAGAATCTAACGCCTGATGATCTGAGGTGGAGCTGAGGTGGTGATGCTGGCACTGGGGAGCGGGTGCAAATACAGATTATCATTAGCAGAGAGTTTTGACTCACAGAGACCATAATAAATCAATAGGTTGCAGACTCATATCAAAACCCTATCAGTGAGTGGCAAGTGACAGTTAAGCTGCATCCTACGGAGTAGACTGGACATAAGCAACACACATCGGGTGTCACCGTCTCCCATCACCCCCAGATGGGACCATCTAGTTGCAGGAAAACAAGCTCAGGGCTCCCACTTATTCTGCATTATGGTGAGTTGTATAATTATTTCATTATATATTACAATGTAATAATAATAGAAATAAAGTGCACAATAAATGTAATGCAATTGAATCATCCCGAAACCATCCCCCACCCCCCAGTCCATGGAAAAATTGTCTTCCATAAAACCGGTCCCTTGTGCCAAAAAGGTTGGGGACCACTGCTCTAGGGTGATCACTGAAAGAATAAAAGTATGTATAACCACAAAGAAATAGAGTGGGAAAAATAAAATACAAAAATATTTTATTTATCCAAAGGAAAGCAAAGAGGAGGAAAAAAGAACTTAGAAAATATCAGACAAATCAAAAGCTAGTTTGTAGCAAAATTATAGATTTAAACATGCATACATTCATAATTACATAAGTACAAATGGACTAAAAACTGTAATTGAAAGACAATTGTCACAAGGATTTAAAAATTGAAGGAAAAATAAAAACTGAGAGAGTATATCTTCTATATACCTTCAAAAAACTTCTAAAGGTTGTACTTCAAGGAAAACGAACCTGACTCCAGAAATGACCTCAAAAGAAATATCTGAGACAGGAAAGAATGGTGAAAAAAGAAACTGATCAACACGCATCAAATCTAAACAAACATTGTATAAAATAATACAAATATTACTGTCTACTTTATGGGGTTAAAAAGAGAACCAGAGGACTTCCCTGGTGGTGCAGTGGTTAAGAATCCACCTGCCAATGCAGGGGACACGGGTTTGAGCCCTGGTCCGGGAAGATCCCACATGCTGCGGAGCAACTAAGCCCGTGTGCCACAACTACTGAGCCTGCGCTCTAGAGCATGCGAGCCACAACTACTGAGCCCGCGTGCCACAACTACTGAAGCCCGCACACCTAGAGCCCCTGCTCCGCAACAAGAGAAGCCACCGCAGTGAGAAGCCCGTGCACCACAATGAAGAGTAGCCCCTGCTCACCACAACTAGAGAAAGCCCGTGCAGCAACGAAGACCCAACGTAGCCAAAAATAAATAAATTTATAAAAAATAAAAATAAACCAGAATACTCAACAACAACCCCATGTAACTAAGAAAACATTGACCTTAGTTAAAATGTTTTAAGAATTTTTATCATACGGGAGAGGGCTAAGACATTGATTAGCTATACAGTTGCTAGGTTTTTAAATTTTACTTGAAACAGTGATACTTCAAGGATACCCACTAAAAGAATAGGTATTGAAAGCATAAATTATAAACCAAATGGAGAGGTAGAGGAGGGATAGAAAAGTGAAAGAAACAAACAAATGAACAAAATATAATCACCCTCATCCCCCCTTCCCAAAAAAGTAAAGAAAGAAGAAAAAGAAGGAAAAACTATGTAATAGAAAACACACAAAAATGTGGGAGAATCAGATCGTAATATAAATGTAATATGTTGATTTTACATAGTACAATAATTGTTAGATAGAAGATAGAAAACTGACAGAAAAATAAAATCAAAGATGTGTGTTTGCAAGAGACATGTGCAAGAATACAGTAAGGTTAGAAGTAATAGGGTGTAAAAGTATATCAGACAAAACTAACCAAAAGAAAGCTAGAATGGGTATGAATTCTAGACAAATAGATTTGAAGTGAGAAAATAATATTAGAAACAAAGAGAATACCTACACAATGACAAGCATTAAGTTCTCCGGGTAGATACAATGATCTTCAAGTTGGCACAATGCATCAAATGAGATAGATTCAAAATATATAAATAAAGTCTGATAGAACTACAAGGAGAAATTAAGAAACCCACTATCATAGTGTGAGATTTTAACATCCCTCTGCTATTTATTGATAGGTCATGCAGACAACAAACATTAACAAAGAAATAGAATAATAAAATTAAAACGTGATTTAATGGACTTATATTGAACCCTCCATATAGCAATTCGAGAATACATATTCTCTTCAAACATGCATTGAAAATTTTACAAATTGACCATGTATTATGTTACGAAAGAAACCTCAGCAAAATTCAAAGATAAGATATCACACAGACCACATTTCCAAACAAAATACAGTTAGCAATCAATAACAAAAAGTTCATGATTTTTATATCTCACAGTTCAGAAATTTTAAAACGTATTTCAAAATAATTCATGCATAAAACATAAATTTTAACGGAAATGAAGAAATATTTAAAATCGAACAATTTTTAAAATATTCCATATCAAATATATAGAATAAAAAAGAAAGCATTACAAAATGGGAAATTTAGTCATCTATTGCTTATATTAAAAAAGAAAGCCTGAACATCTATAAACTAAACATCCAACTTAAGGAAAAAAGAATTAACTTGTAAGGTGATGTTAAAGACAAGAACAATTATTAATTAAATTGAAGGTAAAAGTAAAATACAAAGAATCAACAAAGCCAAAAAAATTTAAGTTTAATAAAATACACAGATGTCCTACTAGATTGATGAAGAAAAAAGGGAGAAGGCAATAAAAAGTACTAGAAATGAAAAAGGTACATAACCACAAACACAACAGGGATCCAAAATGAACAAATTTCTTGAAAAATATTTAACTTGCCAAAACTGATTAAAGAAGCATAAAACTTGAATTATTCTAAAACTAAAAAGTTCTTCAGTAGTTCAAACATCTTTTTATAAAGAGAATATCATGCTTAGACGGTTTGATAATGGAGTTCTTTTAAACATTTAAGTAACACATAATTTCAATGTTTCAAAAACTCCTCTAGGATTTTATAATTCATTAAAATGTCTATTTAAAAGAGTAGATATTGACTACGATGGCTAATGTTAATTTAAATCTGAAATTCAGATGTTGTTTTCTCAGACATATTCCACAGCTTATGAAAAACACTTCTCAGAAGAACTTAAGCACTACAGTTCCTGAAATTCTACAGGATAGGAGCTTAGTAGATGCAGCTGGTTGGAAGAGGGAAGAAGAGTGTTGAATCTACAGTTACATAGCACTTTACATAAAATGTAGGAAAATCAATTATCCGTATTTGGGAAGGATATGCCAGGGTGCTTCTCCTGAGTTTCACACTGCTCATTTTGAGTTGAATTATTCCATTAAAGTACCAAAGATACCTTGACAGATGTTTGCAATGAATAATTCCAAGACATACAGAACCAAATCTGGATTTTTCTCAACATATATTTAATAAGCATATAGGTTAACAATCTTCTAAGTTCAATATTTTTCCAACAAATATTATTTACACAGCTACTAAAAGTACTGGGGATACATATGTTTAACACATGCCATGTTGTGCAGATAGTGGCAGATGGCTGGTTTGAGCCTAAAGCTGGGATTCAGACAGGTCTGATGAACTGAAAGGAAAAATTCCTAATAATTTAAATACATTATTTTCTTGAGATATTCTAGCTGAGTATAAAATGAAATAGGCAAGACAACACTGTTTCTAAAGCACAGTGGTGTATATTATGGTAAAGCTCAGCCTGTGGATCCAGGTCTGAGCCCTGTGAGACATAGGAGCATACTCTTTGGGTACTTAGGAATAAAGTATATAATTCAGAGGTGCCAATAGAAACTTTTTCCATTCTTGGGTGGAAACTGGTACAAATTTAAAATAAGAAGTATTTCATGGAGTTCATCTTTATTTTAGCAGCTTGAGAGCTTATAATTTTGGGAGCGCTTGGAAACCAGAGCATAGGCATGGATCTCAAACTGAGTAGGTTAAAACATGAAGCCATAGCAATGGAGGCACCAGCCTCAACCAGCTTCAACCTCCAGGCAGTAGACATCAACAGAAGGCACTAGAACAGAATATAGCTTCATCAGCTCATATGATATGCCTCTGGGGACTACAAGAAATAAGTGTTTGAGATTTTAAAGAAGGCTAGAAATTAGAGGTTGCAAAGAGTCAGTGAAATGGTTATGCACATAAATATGATCCTCCAACCCAATTCAATACTTTTAACCAAAACACACATTTGTAAATTGTGACAGCCAAACTCCAAGATGGCTCCTACTGAGTCTCACCTCTTGCTAGTCACTCCTTGTGTAGAATCTTCCCACACTGAACTATGACTGGCCTGTGGCCAATAAAATATGGTTGAAGTGACAATGAGTGACTTCCAAGACAAAGTTTGAAAGACACTGCAGTCTCCACCTTGGTTTCTCTCTTAATTTCTCACTCGGGGGTAATCAGCTGTCATGTCTTGGGGACAATCAAGTCGCCCTATGAAAAAAAATCCACGTGGTAAGGAACTGAGGGGTCCAGCCAACAGCTAGCACCAACTCGCCATCCACTTGAGAGAGCCATCTTGGTAGAGAACTCTCCAGTCAAGCCTTCACATGCCTGTAGCCCTGGTTGATATATTCACAGCAACTTCATGAGAGATTCCCAAGGCAGAACCAACCAAACTGTTCCCAAATTCCTCACCCAGAGAAACTGTGTGAGATCACAAATATTTATTGTTGTTTAAGCCTCTAAATTTTGGGATAATTTGTTACACAGCAATAAATAACTCTAGGCTCTGTAATTATTCCGAAAGCTAATAGGAGCCACTTCAGAATGTGAAGCATGGAAATAACAACACCTAATATGATATATGATTTTTATGATGAAAGACCTGAGGTCACAAAATAGAAAATAAATGTACAATATTCATAGTGTAAATACTTACTTTACCTTAATAAAGTGTTTGACATTATGGTGACAGAGCAAAAGAACCTCTGTGGAAATAACCATCATAGCATAAAAGCCTTGAAATAATTGAGTAATTTCAAAGGGCAACCTTTGTGGAGAAAATGTCACTAATGATATTTTCTTTGGATCTCTTCTATAATGATAATGTGTCATATTTCTTACTATATTTTATACACTATTAGCCAGAGTTTTGATGCATATATTACCAATAAAATTAAAAATATAGGAGTTACTTTAGATGATCAGTGTCTATGCAAACTGAATGCGTAATAATGCATTATATTTTATTTTATTTTTTTATTTTTTTATTTTATTTTATTTTATTTTTTTTTTTTGTGGTATGCGGGCCTCCCTCTGTTGCGGCCTCTCCCGTTGCGGAGCACAGGCTCCGGACGCGCAGGCTCAGTGGCCATGGCTCACGGGCCCAGCCGCTCCGCGGCACGTGGGATCTTCCCAGACCGGGGCGCAAACCCGGTTCCCCTGCATAGGCAGGCGGACGCGCAACCACTGCGCCACCAGGGAAGCCCTGCATTATATTTTAGATGTTGGGTTTTTTTTCGTCTTTGAGCATGCAGGCAATAGTACTTCCAAGTTTTAATCTACTAATATTTATAATTTATCTCAGATATAAAAAGAATAAACAAGCAAAACAAAGAATCACACCACATTCTGCATTTACAAATTGTATTTACAGAAAAGAGATAAATGTATACAACCCATTAGAATCTACTATACCACTTTTGCTTGAAATCCTACTCCTACATAATCCATTATTTTATTTAGTTCTTAAATAATAGACACTTATGTAGTGTTATGGGCTTCTAGGCTATGTTATAGGTATTTTATTAAAGAGTTACTTATGTAGCTTTATTCTAAGCTTTGATGGCTATAATTTAATATTTAATATTTGTATAGTGTAAATTGCTTTCCCATCCTGAACATCACAACTGTTTCTCTTCTATGACTTTAATCACTGTTGAATATTACTGACACTTATTTTCTGTATGAGAGGGCATGAAAAATCTGTGGTTAGAATATTGGTATATTTCAATACTTTCAATTCAAAGAACTATTTGTCCTCAATGCAGTTCCATGACTATACAAAATGGAATTGACTATTTCTGAAGTACACCAACTTGAAATTATGACAGAAAAATTTTGTTTTTATTCAATCAAGTATGCAAACCAGCAGCTTCAGAGAGATCAGTAGGAAAATCTTTCCAAATATAATCTCATTTGAATTAGTCTCTTATACAGTCTTAGAAATAGTTATTTGTCAGTGCCTGGGGGAAGTAATAACTTATGATATGTTGGTGGTGATGAATACTGATATTGTAACAGGCTAGATGCTACAGTGGTTTATCATTAAGACATAAGATAAAACAATGATACCTATTGTAGGACCACAATGGGAATCATTTGTGTAATTGCCAATGTGTGACCTGATGTCACCGTAATTTGCACATCAAATACATGAAAAAAATTTTTTTAGGTAGCTTTTAAATGCAAAGTATTACCTGAAATCTCGGCTATTTCTTTTATTAAATATGTCAAGATAAATCCATTATAACTGTTCATACCATTTTTTCTAACCACCAAATTATCACAAGATGATTAACACTATTGGAGAATGTCTATTCCCTACCCCAGGTTGTTTCCTTCCAGGTAGAAAATATTCCACCAGGTACATTACTTCTCACCTCTCTCCGCTTCAGAGGGGAAGTGACTTATCTGACTGATTATCCTGGAAGAAGAAAACTGGCATGTATAGCTTAGCATCTTTTCTCTAGAGACCCAGTTTCTCAAAGAGAGCCTGACAAATTCTGCTCTGCTCCTCCAGGGGAGGTGTGTCCATGCAGTGTTGCCTGGGACTGGGAAGCCTACTTAATTCTGGAGGTGAGTATTAAGAAGTCCTCTGGTCTGCAGATACAAGCTACATTCTCCAGTACATTGTCAGAATAGAGGTAATATCTTGGTCACCATAATATTTATTTCTGTCTTACTTCTTAATTTATTTAGAACCTGGGCAGAGAAGAGGGGTGCTTCTTCTTGGGTCTCCTAAAGGACTTAAAAACATCCGTGATTAGAACAACCAATACTCTACAAAAAGACAAAATGCAACCACCCAGACAATAACCAGCATTTTCATGAATTCCAACTTTTATACTTATATAAACTACCTAAGTTGTTTGAAGTCACAATAAGGAGATTTAAAGAATTTAGGCAAAGGTAAGGTTAATAAATTAACATGGCTTAACCAAGAAAACCTCAAAGCAAAGATGATTTTCAGACCAACTGAAACATAATATTAAGATGATGTCATGCTAACATAAATTCACCAAATACATCACCTTAGTGTAATGACTTTGCTTTAAAAAAAAAAAACACAGACATTTAAATCACTAAGTATAATTAAACCAGAAGCACAAATAAGGCTAGATTTGCCTGCTTGTTAATTTCAGTAGCATTCTTTGTTTTCCATCACTATCAGGATGTCATCAAGGATGTCTTATTTTCTAAAATGTCCTTAAGTGCAAACAAAAAATTAGAAATAATTAGATTCATAATCAACCTTTACAGACAAGAAAGTTACTGCTCCAATCCCTAAATGTACAGCCCTTCCTATTAAAAGAATCCATTGCAAGCATGCTGTTTTCTAACACCAAAGAAAAGGAATGACTAGGCAAGTGTTGAGAGAAACCAAAGTTTGTGAGATATGTTTGACTCAGTGTTAAATCCAACTAAAAGACTCCCTATTGTGCTTTTTTCTGGTCCTGCTGACAAGAGGTGCTCTAGTGCAGGCAATTTGGAGAAAGAAAGATTTAAGACTATGTACAGCAGAGTTCAGGAAGAAAGGTCACCTTAAGAGCATAAGAGCGGGCATTTGGAAGATGTGTGAAGAACAAGAGGAAAGCAACCAAACAGGAAAAGATGGAAAAGCAGCCAATATAAGAAAGTCATTGAAGGGAAAGAATGTCAACTGAGTAAAGAGGTGAAACTCATTTATTCAATGAATATGTGTTGAGCGACTCCCTGTGTAGAGCCTAATGTTAACTTCTGTTGTGAATGTGAAAACTGTTACTTCCCTCAAGGAACTTGACATTTAGTTGGGGAGATGAGACACACAGTAACAAAATGTAAATAATAAAATGTGATTAAATAACACTTGCATTGTTATTTAATATATAATAGAGAAAAAAGGAAGAAAGAATGAAAGAAAGAGAGAGCAGAAAAAATAAAACTTTTATTCACTCTTCCTCTTTGCCAAGGTCTTTCACATAATACCTCATTCAAATGTCACAGTAAGCACTAGGTACGATTGCCCCCAATTTACAGATGAGAAAGTAAAGGCTCAGTGAAATTACATAATTTGTCCAAGATCACATAACTAGTAAGTCTAGGATCTAAATCTAGCTCTATCAGATTCCAAATCTTTTTCTCTTTCCACCAAATAATTTTTTAATATAAGAAACTGTATGTAAGGGACACCAAGCGCTGGAAAAGGAGCAAAGCACACTGATTCATCTATGCATCCACCAAATATTTATTGAATACCTTCTCTGAGCATGCATGTGCTGGAGGGAAATGATCAGAAAGAAAATCATGTGTCTACAATTTTCAAGCTTCTAGGCTAGAGACGGTAGGTAGTTAGGCAGAGATAGATAGATAGATGGCAGATCAACAAATGCAAATAATACAGAGCTAAGTAGGAAAAGCGCAACAGAAAAACCAGAAAAGGCTGTAGGGCTCAAATGAGGATAGATCACATTATTTTAAGAGAATCAATAAAGGCATAATAAAAGGTGGAAAGGTGGGCAGGTTTATTATAACTGGAGCCAAAGACTCCAGTTACGGAGGACAGCATGAGTAAAAGATATACAAAGCAAATAAGATCAAGGACTAACAAAAAGCAATAGTGTAAATGAAGTATAAGATACAGGAAGCAGACTGCAGGAAGGAAAGCAAAAAGGTAAATTGGGGTCAGATTGTGGAAGACTTCAAATATCTGGCTAACTATTATGTTTAATTTTGAACACAATGAATAATTAGGTTTCTAAGCAGAGAAGAGGCATTCTCTGAGTTATGCTTCAGAAGATAAATTTATACAAAGTTATCCACATTGTAAAGAATAGACTTTAAAATGCTATTGAAATAGTACAGGTTTGAAGTGGTATGATGGCAAAAAGAATGAAAAAAGGAGAGGGGTAGGAAGAGGTACAAAGACATTTAAGAGATAAAATCCATAAAATTTGGTAATTGATATCCTCTTGAGTATAAAGGAAAGAGAGGTCAGAGAATGGCTTCAATGTTTCAAACTCAGGAAACTGGGAAATAGTAATGGCGATAACAGAGAAGGGGAAGATACAGAGAAGGACAGCTGGGGTAGGGGTGCTGTGGAGGGAAGGAATCAGAGGTCGAATCTGAATCTGGAGTTCTAGTAAAATCTCAAAATGGAGAGGTCGTAAAAGAGATGGAAATATCATGAGTGATGTTGGACCTAGAGATATGAACTTGGACTGCATGAACCCAGAGCTAATCAGTGAATTCTTTAGAGTAAATAAAGTCACCAAAAGAGACAGCATCTATTGAGGAAGAAAAGATTGGAGAGGAGGACTAGAGATACAACACTATCTCTAGTGCTTGAATCATAGAAGTTTGAGCTTTTGAATCATAGAAGCAGCTATGTCATGTGGTTCACTTAGTACTTGTAGGAAACTGGAAGTTAAGAAACCAAAAAAGGGGACCAAAAAAAAAAAAAAGCAGAGTAATATAGTAGATAATGTTTACTATGGAAATCAAATAAGAAAACCTCAAGGAGAGTACGGTTAAGAGTATCAAATTTTACAGAGATTAAAAGAATGAAGACAGGTCATTTGAGACTGAAGAAAGCATTTCCAGAAGCATGGTGAGAATGTTAAAGTGGCTTTGAGCAGTGGCTAAGGCAGACAGCTGTGGAACACAGTAGAACACAGGGTAATTCCCAGTGTTAAGAAGGCAATCATAAAGGGAATTCTCTGGTGGTCCAGTGGTTAGGACTCCATGCTTTCACTGCTGAGGGCATGGGTTTAATCCCTGGTTGCGGAACTAAGACCCTGCAAGCCATGAGGCGCAGCCAAAAAAAAAAAAAAATTGTGTACAGAAGGCAGGCATAGAGCCAAGAGCAATCCAGACCCACTTCAAGCATTGTACCAAGCAAGTATCAAATTAGTTTAAAAA
Organism: Physeter macrocephalus; assembly: GCF_002837175.3. Taxonomy (NCBI): domain Eukaryota; kingdom Metazoa; phylum Chordata; class Mammalia; order Artiodactyla; family Physeteridae; genus Physeter; species Physeter macrocephalus. The sequence continues at coordinate 94,310,277 of NC_041219.1, forward strand.
AAAAAAAAAAGAAAGAAAGAAAAGGAGAGGGGGGAAAAGTTCAAAGAAAAGGCCTAGAGTCCAGAAAGAATTTATCTTGAAATATAGAATCAGAAGTAGCTTCTAACTAACTACTCAGTTACACAAAGCCATCCAAAAGGATTAGTATGGTGAAATAACCTTTTGTTTAGGCAGTGATTAATTCTCAGGTGAGGCTGGCACTGAAAAACTTTGCTGGAATTTGGTGACAAGTTAAAAAAGAGAAATTTTTTTAAAAAGGTATTCAAAATTCCTGCAAGAGATGTTCTAAAAATGGAACCAAAAAATATGATTGCTGACGACATAAAAATAACCATCAACTTTCATCGGACTACACCAGATGGAGCCTGCATACACAAAAAGTGCACAGTCACTAACTATAAAAATAAAAAAGAAATGTTTGGGCGAGGACAGACTGAGGTCTCTGGTAAAAGCCATGATCACAGCACTCTGCCGGGAGTCCTATAGCACCATGTATGCAATATTTTTGTCAAATAATGTGAGTGTGTCTGGCAGTTATGTTCTATCACAGGCTGTGTCCTTGATGATAAGTGTATTCTGATGGAGTGGAAATAGAAATTGAAGGATTCCCCTACCCACGAGAGAAGAACACTAAGATTCAATCTAACAAACCAGTAAGGATGACTCAATGTCACAGACTGAGAGACTGGAATAGAGATCAGAACAGAAATCTAAATCAACCTCAACCAGCCAAGGTCTAAAATCACAACCTATGTCTATACAACCAGACCATAGGAAAAGGGCATCGCTGAGATCCCTCACTCCAGCTGCAACATTCTGTGAGTTTATAAATCCTTATAAAATTTCTTGCTTTTTGCCTGATAAAAGTCTAAAAGAAACCTAATGTTAGAAATAAATAAAATAATTCATTTGAAAATTCATGTAAGAATTATGAACCTTCCTGGTTTTATTTTAGCCCAGGAACTTAAAAAAAATAAATTAAGCTAAACATTATACATCTACGTTTACGCTATACATAATGAGTAAGTGTGAGGGCTTGGGAAACAGACCACCAAGGCTCGAATCATGGTTCAGCCACTGCCCACTGGGATGACCTAGAGCCAGCTATGTAACCCTCCCCACCTCTGGTTCTTCATATGCCAAGTGAGGGTACTAATATTAACCACATTTTAGGATTTTTCTTAGGGTTGTATTGCAATTTATACATCACTTACTCAAGAGCCTGACACAAAGCATGCCCTCAAGGTAAGTTGTTATTATTGTTTTATCTCTGCATCAGTAAATCACATTTGATCTCTGCATGCAACTCATTACATCTACAACTGGGCATAGAAGGGTCTTACCTAAGTGGTGTCAGATAATCTGAATATGCTCTAGGAGGTTGCAACCCTAACCTGGATCTAACTGTAGCAGGAAAGGAGGATGGACCACGGAGGAATAGCAGAGGGGAGTGTAGGCACTGAATGTAATACTGAAATTCTATCAGCCAGAAGAAGCCTATATCTACTTCAGGACAACAAGAAATCAGAAGGAAGCAGAGGCTCTGCCCAGTATATCTACCTGGCTTATGGTTTAGCCCCTTCAACCCTAGGGAATAGATGAGTCCTGTGATGGAGTAGGAAAGCTGCAATAGATAATCTTTGATTTTTCAGTCCCAGGAGTTGCAGAGAGAGCCCCATCAGGACCTAGCAGTTACATATTCCAGCAGCAGTAATGTAACAGCACTTCATTGTGTTTGTCTTTCTGACAATGTAGAAAAATTTATGGACTAAGATGTTCACATTGGAGTGTTGTAACTAGTAAAAGAGGCAGCATCCTATGAACATCCTAAATGTTCAACCAAATATCAGGGTGCAATAAAGTGATAAAATCATGCAGCCATTAAGATGCATTTATAAATGATAGTTAATGACCTGGAAGGGATGGAATTATAATAAATATTGAATACACAGTCTAAGTTCATATTTTATAAATACATATTCCCAAGAACACACGTCAAAATATTAATAGTGGCGGTCTATAGATGAAAGGATTACAAGAGAATTTTTCTTCTTTGAATCTTGCTACATTTTCTAAATTCAATACAATATTCTTATTTTAGCTGAATAATATAAGCGATGTTTTTTAAGAAAAAAAAATGGTTAACATGGTTTGCGTTAAGTCACTGAAAATGTTTGGCAGTGAAGAGCAAACAGCTGGGACAGGGAATCCCTCCCCTCTCTCCATTCCATTTCCCCTTGTACCCGTCTCCCTCCATGCTTTCCCTCTTCTGCTGGCCAAAGAGACCAGTACAATCAGGTGGCCCGAAAATATAGCTGGGGAGAGGAGAATGAGTTAGTAGTTGCTATGACTCTATCTTCCCCTTTTTCCTTACCCAGTCCTCACCCTTTCCCTGCCACTATTCACCATAATGGCCATGGCAGTTCTTTTTCTAGATCAAATAGGAGAATTGTTAGTGTTAGTGGCAGGAAGTGGCAATGTCTATAGTAGCAACAGAGAAGTGTGGTCATATCCTCCCATTAAAAAAAAAAGTCTTTCCTTACCCTCACCTCCTCCTCTACGTGAGGATAATATATACTCAATAAACATTACTGAATTTTTCCCTCTTTCCCCCTTTCTTTCTTTCTTTATTTTTCTTTCTTTCAGTAATGGAAGCAAACATTCTCTATCCTCCTTTACCTGAGCAGTCATCTAAATTAGGCAATTCTAGGGTTAGTAGACAGCCATTATCCCGGGACTAAGGTGCAATAAACCCTTTTGTGATCAAGCAAGAGTGTTTGGCTATGCAAAGTTATCATTGAAGGGGATGTAGACCAATTAGCATAAGGAGCCGCTAAGATTTGAAGTTAGGGAGACTTATTGGTCCAGGGCAAAGAAGAGTAATAAAGGTCTAGAAACAAAATTACCTTGAGGCAAGGAGAGCTATGGCTGATGAACCAGACTCAAAACAAGATGTCCAGGGTCCACAGTAGAGGGATGACTTTGGTCTGTCCTCCATTTCCAGCCACCTGTCACAGTGCCTGGACCCTAGGGGGCAATGGCTGGTCACAGGAATATTAACTGAAGGGGAAACCTAAGTGTGAAGCTCCTTTGGTAAATGTCACTGAAGGCTGGGCCAAACCTCCTTCATAGAACAATGGGTAGGACCTGTGCCTTGAGGGCAGTGCAGAACAGGGATACCTGTAGGCCTGAGAGGGACCATCACTTAATGCTGACAGGGTGTAGAAGCAGAAAAAGAAACGGCAATAATACGTTCAAACATCAGTGCTTTGCTCTGGGGATGAAGGCACCCAGACCGTCCCTTTAGAGTATAAGCTGCTGGCGTTCTTGGGCAAATCTAGAGGAGAAGGAAATCCCCAAGGAGATACTGCGTACTTTCTGATATGCAGATCTATAATTGGTTTTAATTCAAATTTGCGGGCTTGGGGAGGTGGTGGTGGTGAATTTACACCACTGAGTATTATCGAGTGATCCATAACTGTTACACTACGAACAAAGTCAAATATGATCCGATCTCTACCCTCTGAAGCTTTCTGCTTCCTCTCCCTTTGATCCCAAAGTTTCCATATACCCAAATGCATTTTAGACAGAGCCTCGATTTAAAACTGAATTGATTTCATCAACGAGAGAGAGGACAAGAAAGATGACTCACTGCTACTGCCCAATTTCATCAATCCTGGCACCTTTCCATATGGAGATTTATCAGTCGGAGACTGTAAGAGTAACCCACTGTTCCCCATATCTTTCTCTATCATGCATTTAACCAGAGGCTGAGAGCTCCAATGGCCGGAACTGTGTCTCTTCTGTTCTCTACTGAATACTTAGCACAGTGCTTGGAACGTAGTAGGAGCGCCACAATCACTTGAGAAATGAATGAATTAGTTCATTCAATCACCATATCAGACTTGCAGCAAAGATAAGGAAGAATAAGAAGTGATCACAATCTCAAGGAAGAATGAGGAGTGTGTTCATTCTTAAGACACCTTCAGGTATGAGGAGGGGAATAAGGACTGACAGAGAGGAAGAGGAGTAAAAACCAAAGCAGAATCAGAACAAGTTTACTAACTCCATTTTTTTCTCCATAGACAAGTGTTGCTAGCACCAAGCCCTCCACACCTATCTTTCCCTACCCCGCTTCCTGTCCCCCGCTCTCCACACATCGATTATACATCAGGCTGCAGGATCTGGGCTTGCACTTAATTGAATTTATCCCAAGCCTTCTCCTGTGATCCTTTGTCTACTCAGGATGCACCAGAAAAACAGTGGAAAGGATAAAGCATTTCTACCTTTCACATCTGGATATTTATACCTAACATCCCAAAAACATATGGGAGAATTGTCTATTGAAATGCATCAATATAAATGGAAGTCCCCATGATACCTTTTATCCTATTTGACAAGATATATTTAACATTCTTTCACTTGTAATATTGCTGCTCTCAACTGTATTTCCTTAAACAAATAAAAAATTATTTTTCTGTTTGCCAAGATGGAAGTGAACAAAGTGCTTAATGAAAAGGAGACATCAAGTTCTCCTTTATTCTCGTATTAAAGTATATTGTGTGACACTGTGCCTTGCATAAATCCAATTTATATTGATTTTCTGGAGACAATACAGTCTAGCAGTAATGGCAACTTGTCACACAGTGGCAAAAATGGAAATGACTCATAAACTTACGAGGACTGGGTGTTAGGATTAAATAGAGTGACAGTTGCACACAGTCAAATATACCTCTAATAGCTTCTGCTCCTTCCCCTGTGTCCAGTTCCTGTGCAAATGCCATTCAAATAAATAGTCCCAGCCTTCTATAAAGAAAAGTCCTTCTCAGTTAGCTCCCTTCCCCTTGGATATAATTAGGCCCTTTATATCGCAACATGACAGGACAGATACCTAAGACAAATTTTATTAACCTATGTGAATACGTGGGCAGTAAAAAGTTTAAAATATGATCATAAAACTATGACGTTTTTATTACTAGACATCGTTTCATTTAATATTTAATAAGCATAAGGCACTTTCCCATAGTGGAGGATAAATCAGAATCAGACACCCAGCTCAAGGATTTAAAGTTTGGTATTTATTGTCCTTAAAGTCAGGTTATCTAACCGGAGTCCAAGAACACATAGACAGTTCATAAATAAGTTTTCAGAAGCTTATAAACCTCTTAAAGCAAATGCACTGTGTTATACGTTGGTAAGTCCATTTGGCAGGGTCAGATGTTTGATAGATGCCAAATTTTCAAAAGGATTGGTGGCCCCAATGAGGTTAAGAACCACTGACTTGGGGCTTATAAAAAGTATTGTATCTCTCAACATATTTCCAGTTGCTCAAAACATTTTTTGAACTTTTCCTTTGGAATGTTTTAAAGGCTAAGACATCTTTTGTGAAAAATCTCAATGATGCCAAGTCTTCCTTCGAGTGGGCTCTGGTTTTTAAAGTCATCCAAAATCACAGTGTAAAAATATGATAGGTAAATGCTTAAACTGTGAAGTTTATTTCTGGTTGAAATGAAAATGTAATGAGACTAATTTTCTTGAAGGACATAAAAGGGATTAAAGGCTACATGTTAATTGAAAATCACATGGAAAAGCCCAAATAAAAACATCAGCACCTTAAGGACAATATTAACCAAGGGGTGGGGAATCACATTTTCTTCATTCATTGAACAAATATTTATTGAGTGTCTGCCATATACTGAGCATTCTTGTAAGTGTTGAAAATACAGACAAAAATCCCTGCCTTCATGGAGCTTTCATTCTACCATCTTTGTTTAATAATTCATCTAACATATATTGGTCAACTATGAATAAGTATGAATAGAAATAAAATAGAAAAAGTGAAATAGAAATAAAAAGAAAATATGTTATAGAGAAAATAATGTTTGGGTAGAAAACTATTAGTGGCTAAATACAACGTAATGTTTAACATGCTGGTAAAGATATTAGGTAAAAATGAACAGAATCATGGTAACCACAACATATTGTATAGAAATAAAGAAATAAAGGATATTATGTGCTTGATAATTCTAAGAAAATATATCTTCTTGACTATATTCAGTCACCTGATCTAAACAAAAGCAACAGAAAAATTTTAGGGATTTGGGAGTACAGGATCATAAGATAACATGTAGGGAATGAAAAATAGGGTTGCCAACAGAATAGGCTGGGGGCAGAGTTTACTCCCTTCTCTATAAAGTATAAAGGAGATGTCAGAGCCAGATCCAGGAGTTCATGGAAAAAGAAAGTTCTTGCTCCAAACCTAAATAACTGTCCTAAATTAAATGAACAAGTTAGTCTTCATCCTTCTCTAATCTGAACACTTCAGGTTATTTCTAACACACTTAAACTACAGACAAAAAGCCCAGACATGATATTTTTCTGGCATTATTCTTTCACACACACACAAATAAAATAGAATAAAAAAATTACAAATGGTTTAAAAAGTATATGTGAATTGATATAACAGTTGATGAGAGAAATGTAATGGGAGGAAAGTCTGGATCCATGGGGTCGGTCAGGAAGGAAGAGAAGCAAAATTATCCTCTGCTCCCCACTCCCCATCAGCATTGTCCACCAACCCTCCTATTGTGTGCCTCAAAAACTCAATTGGGTACATGTTGAGGATAAGAGAAAGAACAAGGAGTCTTCAAGTGTTCTAGCTTAAGTACTAAGAAACTCATCTGATGCCTTTCAACCGAAGCCACCATTTCAAAGCTTTCTTTGCAAAATTTAGGGAACTAGAAATCTTGAGACTGGACACACACACACACACCCTTGCTCTCAAAAAACAGACCTTTTGATATGCAAATATTGAAGCAAATGCTATTTGGAATGAAGAAACTGGAACAATAAGGGACTAAACTGCTTGGTATAATGACATAGAGGAGTTGTTTTTCTTGGATACAGAGAGTATTAGCTGTATGATTGTTTTTCCTTCTTCAGATGGGTGGAAGACCAGAGAGATGGAAGCCAAGGCGTTCACCTGGGGGTGATAAATGGTCAGCTGGTACAAAAGAGCTGGCCAGGACCTCGGGAGGAAGACTCCCTTGTGAAAGGGCATGGTGAGGACTCTAAGGCTGGTAGTATCAAGATCAATTTTAACATTTATGCTATAGGCCAACTAATGCACTCATGTAATTTCAGGCCTGAAGTTAAGCGTATTTTAATATATGCATGTTGAACTGAAATGTAAACATTTCCCTGGACTGGGTGAAGATTTTTCTTCAGGCCATGGAGATTCAGTGGCAACTCAAAAATCAAATCATTGTCAATAGATCTCTCTGATTCAAACACATTCTTCTCTGCTATTTGGATTTAGAAACAGAAAAATGCCTTATCTGTCTAGCCATGAATTTTTCCACCAATTTCAATGCTTGTTTCACTCACAAATGAAAGGAATAGTTTCTGAATCTTTTAAAAACCAACTGTCTACATTATAAAATGGTTGCCAGCAATTCCGGGTATACTGAGAAATTCCCATTTAAAAGATGAAGCTATCATTTGAAACACTAATATCATAAAGGATTTTAAAAGTAAACTGTTGTTTTTAAGTAAATAAAATTTCTTTTAGTGAATTATTTAAAGAATCTGGTTTACACTATGATTTTGAAAAGATTTTTTTTAATCATCCTTTTTAATCTGTGACAGTGCTAAGATTTCTCAGGCAAACCAATTTTAGAAAAATCAAAATGTTTCTTTTCTTAAATTACACCACCTGACAAGATGATCATGCTTTGACTTAGATAAAACGCAGTACTCTGTGAATGCACGATCTTTAAATATGATAGTGATAAAGTTAAAGAGTCGAGCTTTGTTTCATTTTGTGGAAGAAAAAGTTAAGACATCAGAAGAATGGTACTTGAGTACATAAAGGAGACATTGAGGCAGAAGTAAACACTCACTCACCCACTTTTGGTGGTAGGAAGATTATAAAGGACAGGATTCCTGTTCCAAAAGGTCAGATAATCAGATAACCATGCCTAGGCATATAAATGGCCCAGGCAGAGCTGAGCTGCCAGATAGAGTGTTGCTTGGGTTGAATCATCTCCAAGAAAAAGAGCCCACTGGCAGAAACTTTTTTTAAACAGTGCAGTTATATCAGACATTTTTACATTTTCTCTAATGTCAGAGCTCCTGAAAAGCCCACATCTTAGGCTATAAATTCCCTTATCACTAACCTCTTCATCTTGTCTTTATCTAAAAATCCACTTCAATGGGTTATATTTTTTCAAGTATTATAACAATTATACGAAATTGAAGGCAGATTATTAGTGCAACACATGAAAATCATTCAAATAAAATTTTCTGCTGCACTGATATTTCCATTTAAGAAAAGTGGGATGACTCATTCCGATGTCTTCTCAGCTAATTTGTATTTTTCTCTGTTCTATATTCAATAGCTCCCTTTTGTATTCAATTGGCCTCATGTCCTCAAAACTCAATATCTTATAAAAGTTCTTCTTAAAATACCAGAAGAAGCAGTAATCAGTAGTGCTTAGTGACCTTTTCCCAACCAGCACTAGAGAAACCAGATTTTCCTTTTCATAATTTCATGGTATCCACTTTCTTTAACTTGGAGCCAAAAAAACCACAATACTTATTCTGAAAAGCACCTGCCAAGTAGCACCAAGAAAGGTCTGATATATATTTTACTCTGTTCTAAATGTAACTGGATACTACAAAATCAAGTAAATTTCAAGAGACGTTAAAACTGATAAGAATAAAATTACTAATGTCACAATTTTAAAATTCCATTAATAGCTCATTAGTTTTCCAGAAAAGGTCAACCATAAAATGAAGGTCTTCAATCCTTTAGTCTTTAATTTAGTAGAAATAATTTATTGGTAGCACTTGTTTTTCTATTTAAATTACTGTTGGGCATTTGTCCTTGCTAAGCTACTGTTGGGTTTTAATCATTTATCCAGTTTTTCAAGATAATATTGAAATCTCATTTCCCAAATTACAAGCTACTATTTTTATTTAATGTCATTTGAGTAATTAATGGCTTGTTCTCTAATTTACCAATTTAATGTAAGTGTTAAATAGCACTAAATCGAGGCCTGTCTCCTCTGGGTCACCATATATCCATCTAACTTCTAAAACATTGATAGTCACTTTTCAGTGACGCTATTGTGGTCTGTCTGGTTCCAATACCCTCTTACCTGCATGTCTCCTTTCTCCACAGTGGGAGCCATTTAATCTCTCCTGGATGTTCAGTCTTATCTCAGGCTTTGGATCAATAGCATCCTCATGAGACGGGAACTTTGGCTCAATATAGGGCACTAGATATCAGGTCAAACTTACTTAGTCCAACTCTGATAACTGATCCTTTGGCAAAGTTTTAACAACTAGGCTTCTGGCTTGTTCCTGAAACCAAGTCCCAATTGATCCTCTAGCTGTGGTAATTGGGTCTCTTGCTCACTTCCCTCTGGAGAAGTGCCTAGTTCTCTGTCTTGATAAAGCCATTACATCTGTTCTCTGTGTACCCCAAAGTACTTTCCTGAATGGATTCCCCCACAGTGTCTGTAGTTATGTCCTGGTCACACATCCTATCCCATCCTCAACCTCCTCCACTCAAGGGCATGTCTAGTTCCAACTTCCAGATCCCCTAAACTTCCTCTGTTCCAATGCAGTGAACACTGTCTCACCTGACTCTGTCTCAAGATATACAACAACCAACTGGAAATTCACCAGTACCAACGGAATGCATAATTGATCAAAAAGGATTTTTGATAGATTTCTAAACTTATGTAGGTTGAATAATCAATAGTCTTACCAAAGCCATGACATGTTAACATTATCATTTTCTCTATATATGACATCATTATAACCACATAACAGAAAAAGAAGTACAAATTTTAGACAATGACATAAGAAATGGTGCAATATTTGTTGAAAATTGAATCCCATTCTCTCCTAGGCTCCTCCCCAAAAATGATTAGGCAAAAGGATTAATAATAATTTCATGGAATATGTACACTTTTTTCTTTTTGAAACAAATCTTAAGTATGCCTTCAGATGCTTCACTTATTCCTCATAAATCCTTCCAAAAAGTTAGTAGTTCTGAAATTCCTTTGCTCTCTTATTTTGTACACTAATACAAATTTAACTTTAATTTTCTTGGTGAGGAAAATGGTAAATGCAAATAAGTTAAAGAAGGCCAAATGAATGCTCTACTGTTGAAAAAGAAGGCATCTGGAAAAAAAGGAACTCTCATATGCGACTGGTGGAAATGTAACTTGTTCCATTCTTTTCAGAAAGCTATTGCACAATTTGTTTCCAGAATTTTTTAAAAATTCAATTTATTTTGACCCAATAATTCCCTTTCTAGTGGTCTTCCCTTAAAAAATTCAGACATTGAGACAAAGATTTATACACAAAAATGTTTCATTCATATTAACAGAAAAAAAAAATGACCTAAGTAATCAATGAGATTCGGTTTAATAAATTACAGGATAGATATATGTCGGGAAACCATATAGTCTTTTAAAATTATGTTACCTTATAATACTTAATAAAATGAGCAAAATCCAGAATCAAAACTGTAATCTGGTTAGTCAAGAGTGGTGGAATGGCAGATGATTTTAATCTTCTTTCCTCTCTCTCTCTTGCATGAGCATTTGGTTGTATAGTTTTCAAATGCTCTATACTAAGTATGCATTGCTCTTAACCTGGAAAAATATATAAAGAATATAAAGTACTTTAAAAGCATGAGAGTATCTTCAAGTATAATAAAGGATCGAATTGATTTCCCTTTTTAAATAGTTAATAAATTAACAGGGATGGTTTCCCAAAAGAGTTGCACTCAGTGCTACAACTTCTTTTTTGTGGTACACGGGCCTCTCACTGTTGTGGCCTCTCCTGTTGCGGAGCACAGGCTCCGGATGCACAGGCTCAGCGGCCATGGCTCACAGGCCCAGTCGCTCCGTGGCATGTGGGATCTTCCGGAGCACGAACCCGTGTCCCCTGCAACGGCAGGCGGATTCTCAACCACTGCGCCATCAGGGAAGCCCAGTGCTACAACTTCTTAATCTACCTCTGTGTGGTGGCTGCTCCTAGCCTCAGAACACAGTCCCAGCAGATCTCTAAGGCTGATCTTAAGAAAAACGCATGCAAGCAAATACACCAAAAACACTGTGTGTAAATATCTTATTCAAATGCAATACAAGGTATCAAGCTCCAGCTGTCTAATCCCACCAGTAGATTTTTACTGCTGTTAGGAGAATCAGACAGTTTGAGAACAGATTGAGAAAACTGTAGGTGGGCTCCAAGTTTCAAAATAAAAACTCACTTTCAATTCTCATCCAAGGGATTAGTGTAAACTCTTACTGAGTGCTACTGATTTTGACCAGCTTTATATTAATATACATATGAGGATAAAACAAGTACACATGAATCCTTATGACAAACCTCTTCAGAGATAAGAAAAGTAGTTTGTACAGGTCGCAAATCTACGTGGTGGCAAATCCAGATCTGATGGCCTCCGAAGCTCATTTTCTTTCTAACACACTACTTAGGGCTAATGATTCTGCTAATTCAAGACAGGACAACTAAAGAGAATTATGTATATAAAGTACCTTGCTAGGCACTAAGCAAGTGCTCAATAATGACAGTTATTTTTACAATTGCTGAAAGTTAGTGATTTTTGTACATTCTCACTTCAAAAAGAATTAAAATGTGGGGAAAATGCACCTAAAATGAATTTCAAAGGCTTTCCGTTCATTGAATTTGCTCATTAAGAAAACAAAGCACAATTTCCTATGTGAGTCCAATACGCTGAATTTACTATGTAGTACATTTCTGTTTATTCAGAATGATCAAGAAGTAAGGCTGGGGTTTCCCTGGTGGCGCAGTGGTTGAGAATCTGCCTGCCAATGCAGGGGACACGGGTTCGAGCCCTGGTCTGGGAAGATCCCACAGGCCGCGGAGCAACTAGGCCCGTGAGCCACAACTACTGAGCCTGTGCGTCTGGAGCCTGTGCTCCGCAACAAGAGAGGCCGCGACAGTGAGAGGCCCGCGCACCGCGATGAAGAGTGGCCCCCGCTCGCCACAACTAGAGAAAGCCCATGCACAGAAACGAAGACCCAACACAGCCATAAATAAATAAATAAATAAATAAATAAATAAATAAAAAAAAAAAAAAAAAAGAAATAAGGCTGTTTAGCATTGCTACTTCAAAATGCATATATGGACTACCAGTGTTTTACACAATAAAATCCTCTAACATATACTGAAAATAAGTTGGTCTTTTGATAGTCCAGGAGACAGTTTGGAATCTTTCACAAATCATGAATATAAGTTGCCACTGTGGTCTAGACGGAGGACCCATCAGTAAAGATATTCAGGAAACTGTGCTCTAGATAACCCGATGTTTACTTAATGCCTTACAAAGCTCTTTGCTATTACGATGCCTTCAATTGGAGTCAAAGGAAATATTTTAGGTTTCTTTATTAAACATGTTCAGGACCAGACTTCAAGCAATATGAGTTTAAACGAAACAGCATAATAATCAGCTGCTCTCACATGGTTGAATTAGGCCTTGTATTGAATTCTCATTAGTCTGAAAAGTACCTGCATGGGGGCAGAGGCTTCATTCTCAAGATCTTTTTGATCTTGCCACAATGCTTGATTATCACGTATACTTGATATATACCCATTGACTGGCAGCTGCTCCACGCCAAGTGGAAGATGATTACTGTCTTCTTTGGCTGGACTAAGAGTCTGAAAGTTCTTGAATTAGTCAGATAGGTTGCTTTTCCAACTACATGTAAGGCCACTTGCATCTCAAAGCCAATCCTACCTTCTGTAGGTCTCAGACTCTCTGGTTCTATTGCAAATGTTAACAAATCAGTTCAGGAGTTGAATTTCAAGAGAAGTGTTGTATAAGAGAAGCAGTCTGTTAGAGCACAAATAACTACTGTGCTGGACATTGTGAACTAAGTTATTCAATACCAACATCACAAGGTGCTCTCACCCATACAGAACTGTTTAGGGGACACCATATTAGGTCAAGATCAACACACTGCTTGGACTCTGGAGTCACTATTTTCCTACATCCTAGATATCTAAAATGAATTACAGATGAGATGAAAACAACCTCCTACCCCATAGACATATCTAGGCCAGGTCTAGAAATGTGTACTTCAAGTAGGGTTCACTATTATTAATCATGACTCAAGTAGGGTCTATTATCAATCATTATTAATCATAATATATCCTGAAAGTCTAGATTGACACTGAAAGTACCCAGAAGGGTATAAATAAAATTCTAGCTATATTACTAAGAGAAAAATAACACTATTAAAAGAAAATAAGAAAGTCATGAGGACTCAGATTCACAGGATTAATTTTAAAAGTAAACAGTAGCTATATGAACTCATCTGGAGGGAAAGATAAAGAATTCTGCTTTGACTTGTTGAGTTTCAGATGCCAATAAGCAAACAGTGGAATTTAGGAGAGAAGTCAAGGCTATGAAGTGTGTGTGTGTGTGTGTGTGTGTGCGTGTGTGCGTGTGCGTGTGTGTGAAGTATATTTAATAGTCACCTTCATAGAGATGACAGCTAATACCATGGGAATAGATAAGAACAAGAGAGAAGTATGTGCAAAGGAAACAAAAGCCAAGAGAAAAACCACAGGGAATTCCTATATTTTGTAGTATAAAAAGAAAGGCAAGCACAGAAGGAGATGTCAGGTGAGGGAGGAATTAGAATAATCAATACCTTAAAAGCCAAGGAAAACATACATTTCGAGAATGTGGTCCAGCAGTTTAAACATGTGGTCAGAGACTGAAGAAGATATGGACTGAGAAAAGATTGAATCTGGCAATGTTTTGGTCAAAGCATTTTGGATTGCAAAAAATACTCAAGCAAAGGAAGATTTATTTAATCATCTGAGAGGCAATCTCATAAAGAAAGAAACTAAAGTGAAGTTCAAACGTAGAGGAAGTTGAACTGGGGAACAACGACAACCAAAGCCACCTTCTCAAGAGTCTCTAATTTTTGTCTTCTCTCTTTGTGTACAGACCAACAGGGTCGTTTGACTCAAAAGCAGATTAAATTATAGGGCGAATGTCTACCACAAACTGAAACTTCCCAGTCTTAGTGCAAACTCATTGGAGAATCTGACAAGCTTCAGCTGATAAGCTGTGGTTCAGCTAATGAGTTCATTGCCTTGGGTCATGTGCACACTCCTAATCCAATCAACAGCACTAAGGGGAAGTCACATGGGATAATCATGGTCACCAAGGCCATTAGCAGAGGCCATGGACTGAGGCAGAATTCCAAAAGGGTCTGTAGGAGGGGGGGACCACAAAAGATGCATTTGTTTCAGGCAACCTGGGAATAGCTGTTATAATTTAATCAGTATTCCAAGTTATGGGGGGTACATATATCATACTAGGTCCTATAAACTGAACCCAAATTTTGCTTCTTCCTGAATGTCAGCAGAGTTGGAGACTCAAAGAAATTGAAGACAACCATACAATTACAAACTGTGAACAATACAAAAACTACTATATAAAAGTGATAAGATGACCAGAGAAATAAAAATGACTTCATGGAGGAGGTGAAACTTTTTTCTGACATCTGAAAAATGAGTAGGATTTCAACAGGAGATGGGAAAAGGAAGTAGAAGAGGGATGAGGCCCTATCTAGGAGACACTGTCTCTAACACTGGCTGAGAACCCCTTGAGGGAAAGGAACATTTCCCTCTCACCTTTGTATCTCTAGTGCCCAGTACAGTATCTCACCAAGTAGCATCTCAATCAATATTAATATTTTAATATTAAATGTTAATAAGTATAAATAAGTAAGGGGAAACTAGATGGAAACGTCAGCAAAATTATGAGAATGTTTTGGGTCTGTTCACGGGACAAGAATACCCAGTACTTAAAGAGTAGTGACCGGTATAAATGGAAGGGTAGGTTTATGGCCATATTATGCAGGGCCTCTAATGCCTGAGCATTAGACCTCCACATGGTGTAGGAAATATCATTGCCCTGGAAATAAAGAGAATAACTTAAATTACAGGCCCAGATCTGCCAAAAGTTCCCTTGACTGTTCCTCATCTGTAATATGAGGCTGGCAAATTCTTTCCACACACCTCAAACATGGTTGTGAGAATCAAATTTAAAAATGGATGTTAAATAAGGTGTTATTAATCTTCATACCCCTCATAGCACACATCACGGAAGTTTACACAGTAAATGTTTAAAGACTTCAAATCACCTGTAAACTGTAAAACTATTCAAATGTAAGAAATGTTCAAACCCTACAATTAATCTATCTACTGAACTTAGTAGATATTCAATAATTATTTATTGAACTGAATTATGCTTTCATTTCAGTATGTATTTTCTAAGAATATTGCCATGTAAGTTCTGTTCAAGAAATGAGCATTGAAAATCAGACAACAGATTAGACACTAGCAATACAAAGATGAACCAGCCATTATTTCCTCCCTCAAAGAGTTTTCAATCGAATAAGAGATATGAGACATCTATACAAATATATATAATACCAGGGAACACTATGAAAACAGATATTTAAGTAAAGTACTATGGTGTGATAGGTGTCTCCAAAATGGCTGCTATTAATTCCTTTCCTCCCTGTATACACATGTAATTCTCTTGACAAGGAATAAAGCCTTTCCCCCGTTCCCTTGAATCTGGGCTGGCCCGTGACTGCAGTGAGAAGCACAGTATGATAAAAGTGATGGTATGTCAGTTCCATACCTAACCTTTAGGAAAACTGGCAGCTTCCATCTTGGTCTCTTAGAGGAGTCAGGCTCCATGTGAGAGGCTGCCATGCTGTGAGAAATCAAAGCCCTGAAGGGTGAAGCACCAGGTGAAGATGGAGAAATGCCAAGAAGCACTGAGGTGAGTGAAGTAGCCATCTTGGAAATGGATCCTCCAGTCTCAGCTACTCTAGCTGACGACACATCAGGTGAACCATGTAGCTGAGCCCTTCCTGCATTTCTGACCCACAAATCATGAGCAAAGTAAAACTGGTATTTTAGGCCACAAAGTTTAAGTTAGAGTTTTAGGTGGCAGTAGATAAGTGAAATGCATGGGAAGAGAAATTAATTCCAAAGTGGAAAATCAGGAAGGATGCATAGAAAAGGAGTTTTGAAGAATAAGTAGCATCTGGATGAAAAAGACTAGATAAAGGGGATCATAATTTTTCACAAGAATACTTGAGTATAAAATGAATTATGGAGGTGAGGAAAATATATCATATTTAATTAATGGCTAGAAACTTAGGTTGATTTAAATATTGAGTATATAAGAGGAAATTTTGAGACATTTTGGGTGGTTAGGAGATTGGTTCAAGTTCAAAAATGCACTGAAGGTCAGAGTAAGGTATCAGAACTACATACTGTAGCCACTGGGTGACTGGAGTTCTTAAGCAGTAAAGTGTCATAATCCCTTCTCATTATTCCACTGCTCCCACTCTAGTCCAACCCTCCATGACATCTTAAGACTGCTAGAACAGAGTGTTCTTCCACGCTTACCCTAGTTTTTGACAGCAACTAATACGAACATTTAAAAATATGTTAGATTATGTCACTCACTCTTCCAAAAGCTTTGAGAAATAGTGCAGTTTCTGACAATTTCTCCAAACTTATCTCCTTCCACTCTCTTAGCTGTAGTAATCTTCCACATTCCACTTTAGCTGTAGTAATCTTCTTGCTGTTTTCATCTCTGGGCATTTCACTTGCTATTCCCTTTGCATAAATCCTCTTTTTAGTCTCTACTAAAATTTCACCTCTTCAGACAGGCCTTCCCTTGTGACTCCATCTAAAACAGTGTCCACCCCATCTCACTGTTCTTTATCTCATTAAACTGCTTTATTTTATTTCATAACCTTGATTACCACCTGAAATTGTATTATCCAAGACAGGGATTTTATCTATTTTGCTCACTACTGCATCTCTAGTACCAAACACTGTATTCAATACACTGCAGATATTTAATAAATATTTAGTGGATGAATGAATATCAGAGCTACTCTTTAAGAGGAGTGTGCAGACCAGAGTTAACACAGAGGGCCTAAACTGCTATCCTTAGAAAGGCCTGCTCGCAAAGTTGGCCCTTGGCTGGCATGTGGGAATTTGGATTTAGAAATTCTCACCATTCTATAACGAATAAGGCTGTCTCGTTGTACCTAAACTGTTTGTATAAATAATATGACCATGCTAAAAACATTTAAACTCTATGCTATGTGTAAGTGTGATTTCCAAATTTACATTGTCTCTTAAGTGTGAAATTAAGCCAAATGAGTCAAATTGATATAATTTAAACTCTAGTGCTATGGTAAATGAAACTAAATACAAAAGATAGTAAAATAAAATTTGCTTTCTTTGTGAATTAAAAAAAATTAAAAATTAAAAATAAAAACATGCTTCCCTTTTGGGAGTCTGGAATTTGGATATGTGCCAGAGGCAGAGGGTGCCTGTGTGACCAGCCGTCAATAAAAACTCTGTGCACTGAGTCTCTAATGTGTTTCCTTGGCTGGCAACATTTCACACATGGTGTTACAACTCCTTTCTGGAAGAATTGCATGTGTTCTGTGTGCTTTCACTGGGAAAGGACTCTGGAAGCTTGTGCCTGGTTTCCCCAGGGTTCTGCCTCATGTAGCTTTTCCCCTCATGGATTTTGCTTTGTATCCTTTTGAAATAATCACAAGCACTGAGTACTAATATATACTGTGGCCTGTGAGTCCTGGTGAATCATCAGAACTGGGGTTGGTGTTGGGGACTTCCCATCACAAAGCATATTCTGCCAGCAGCTTATAAGGTAGACTTGAAGACTGAAGTAATTATTGCTAAAGAGGCCCGTTAGGAAAGAGTCTGTTGCAATGGTCTGAGAGAGGCAGGATGGCAGCAGTGGAAGCTAAAAGACGTAAATGTGTGAGTATAGTTTCCCAGAAAAAATTTTGCAAACTTTCAAGGTAAGACATTGGATTACAAGATTACAAGGAATGAAGGAGAACTAAAGAAGATGAGACAATAGATGCAGACTACTCAGACAATGGAGGAGAAAAATAAGAGAGTGTGGTGGTTTTAGGGTAGCCTGATTATAAATATATATATATATATATTAAAGTAACTGAATATGAGTATACTTTTAGAAAGTTTATAGATTCAAGAGGAATTTCCCAAAGGAAACATTTTAAGAGATGGACTTAAGAATGTAAATAAGGACCTATTTAATATAAATGTACATTATTCTGTGAGCTCAGTGAGGGCAGGGACTTCAGTGTGTTTTGTTCTTTGGCATATTCTAAGCACCTAGAAGAGAACCTAACACATCGTATGTACTCGACAAATGGTAAGGAAAGAAGAAAGGTCATATAAAAAACACACAGAGCTTGCAGTACAGAAGAAGGAAATGGAGAGATGTCAAATATGATTATCTCATACCTCTCAGTAAAGTAAGAGGCTACGAGGGGCAGAGGAGGAGGTCCTGGAAGAGAAGAGGCAAGGTCCATGATCACCTCTCTGGAAAAAATCATTAAGGAAACAATAAGAGGAACAAAAAGCACTGTCTTTCTACCCAGATTTTTTCTTTAGATAAAAAAGTAATATGAATTTCTAAAATATTTTAGAATATATATACATGACACCTAATTGAATTGAACTGAATCAGTGCCTTCTTTAAAAATATTCCTATGAAAATAATCCTTAGATAAAGTCCTTATCTCTAGGCCTAAAACCTGATGAAAAAAGAAGACACTAGTTTTATCTTAAACCCATCCAGAATGGCTGTACATACAAATGATCTTCATGTGAACTGGAGAGAAAAAGTACTTTTACACTATTTTACACTGCTTGGAGTGAGATTTATTGACAGATTTTCAATAGCGGTCTTGGAGGCAAAACCAACGTGTGGAAACAGTTAACCTAGCATAGACGTTGCAAAGGGAATTAACATTTGAAAGGAAAACACAGAAAATTAAGCTTCAAACAGTTTATAACTGCTTCAAAAACAGAACACTGAAAATAAATCTGTATTCCTATATTAAATGTGACTTTCCTCCTTTTTCTAAATCACGTATCACCAAAGGTGTCAGGGATGCTGGGCTACACCTACCAAGTCCCCCTTCAAAACTGCTTTCTCATCAGTTGGGAATGCTGTCAGCTGACCGCTCTCAGCTTTCAGCCCTCTCCAAGAATGACCCTTTGCTGAAGAGAGCTGCCTCACCCATCACCAGGGTCATGCTCCCTTCCCAGCTGGCATCCAATGGTCGCCTGGGAGGTGAATGATTCACCCTCTGTTCTAAGAATGAAATGTAAATAGAATCTATGCATTACTTTTTTTTTTTTTTTACAATTTCATCAAAGTGGTTATTACAGTATATTCCCCCCAAATTTATTTTATTTAAAAAAAGTGAAATGTGATAAAAGTGAAAAAGCATACAACCTGCTTTCAAAAAAACTATTCCAGTTCCACCATTAATCCATGTGAGCTTGGACAACTTAAACTCTTTGATTCCCAGTTTCTTCTTATTAACAAAAAGTTAATAGCACCTATCTCACAAAGCTGTTGTAAAGGTAAACTAAGGTGACGTACACAAAAGCATACAGTAACAGCCCAACAAATATCCCTTTTCTTCTCTCCACTCATTAACAATGGGGCAGGAGTTTAGAGTTGCTTTCCCATAACAGCCATGCATTTGCACTGATGATGCAAACTCCTAATAATGAAGAGCATGCAATATGAAACATATGTGTGGTAAACGGATGATATAGCTGATCAATAAGGTACGAGAAAGTAGTACTCATAGTATATAGAATCTGATAAATAATAGTAACTTAGCACTTACTGAGCATTTACAATATGCCAGGTACAATGTGGAGTGTTTTATATACTATATTATATTTAATCCTCAAAAAAACACTATGAGGTAAGTATTAGGCCCTTTTGCAGATATGAAACTGGTGATGCTCAGAGAAAGCAATTTGTTCAAAGCTACCCGTCTGTTAAGTGGTAGAACCAATATTTAACTTAGTTTTTCTGCATATAGATATTTTGTATTGTTCTATAAGATCTCTTTTGCTTCACCCCTCTTCTACAGGTTTGCCCCATATAGAGGCTACCTCTGGCATACCAGCAATACAAAGACACACAGAGCCATCTAAGAGACCACCGCCTGCAGAGCATAGCAGAAAGAAGGAATCTGTAATCCCTGATTTGATCTTCAATCTACTCTTCAATACCACATTCCCTTTGCTTCCACGCCTAGTCCATGGAATCTGTCTTCTCATCTCTGTCTTTGAGTAGACTTGAGTAGACTGACTTTTTCCTGGGTATTGAGGCTACACCAGCCCTCGCTCTGATTCCAAATGAGTATAATTTCTGCTACCCCTTCTCATCCTCCAGGCCTGGCAGTGAGAAGCAGTACATTAGATCTGCTGGAGTCTGAGTGTTTGTCTCTCCTGTAGTTGGGGCCCCTGTTCTGAGCTCTCATGTCTACACTGGCTCAAAGTCCTGGTCACAAAGCAGACCGAACCCTAAGCAGACTCCAGCTGCACCTTTTTAAAAAGCATATTTAGTTTAGCTTCTTGTAAAAGCCCCTATATTTGCCACCAAAGGTTACCTTCCAACTATTTAATTTTTCATGATGCTGTTTCAACAACCTGCAACGACTTGTTTCAATCAGTTTTGTGTACATTGCAGGAAATAGCAGGAAGAAAAGTACATTCTTTATTCTTAGCCTGCATTAATCATTACTGTCCCTAGAGGACAGCTTATTTACAAGATACCAAATAACATTTTCTCCTAAGAAATCTCCTCCTGAGAACTGGATTCTAGCTTTGTTCCAAGCAGTAGTCCTGATTCCTACTTTGGGAAAGAATGTCAGCTGGTGCAACCATTGAACACCTCATTGAAAACAGGTGCTCCATCTCTATCGAGAGCAAGAGAACAGCAAAGGGGGACGCTGCATCCTGTTCTCTTTGCAGCACTCACGTGTTGACAACAAGCCTACCTGGGCATGGGGCACCTTGTTCTCAAACAGTGTCCTTACAGAGCCCGCCCTGACTAGGACCAATACACACAGAGCTGAATTGTTCACACCAAAAGAGGCCAGGTGGCCACCCTGCTCTCAAGTGACTGTGGTTGTTACTAATCCATGAGGTGTTTTTTGGCTCAATGCCTCGCTTTCACAAATGGGATGGGACAGAAAAACGAAAACAGTAGGAGTGGAGCAAGAACAAAGGGAGACGGTGGAGACAGTTGCTTGGGAGACTCCACTTAAATGGATAATCCCTACAAAAAAAATGTCCTCTTGAAAGGACATGGGTCAAGGTCTCTCATCAACAGAAGCCTTTACTGGAGGCTGTGAAACAAGCATATACTTCTGGAAATAGAACTGAACAATAGTTATGACTAAAGCTAATATTGTAAATTTTAAAACTGACTTTTTGGTAAAGTGAGTTTGAATGAATTTTTTATTTCATTGAGAATTTATTTATCTAATAAATAAATAAAATACTATGTAATATTAAATAGCTATTTTAAAGTCTGTTCCCACACTGAAATGCATGAAAGCTTTTTAACTAAAAAAGCAATAGAGAGCAATAATATTTTCCTAAGAATGAACAATTATTTCAGCTCCTCGCTGCCAGAATGGGTAACTTTTGGCTCCTTTCTCTAATGCAGTAGGCCAATCTCATTTTTCCTTCTTAGGACACATTTGGTTGGCTAGTTCCTTGGTTTTGTCTTGTCCTGGTATCTGTGTTATGTTTTCATAGTTTTTCATATCATTGTTGGATTCCGAAGAAGGTAATATGTATAAAACAACCACAATTTTAGAAATGGGCTGCCAGGGACTCCAGATGAAAGGGAAATCCAACTGACCCATTCCCTCATAGCCGTTCTTTATATTTAGTCTCTCTTACATCAGCTTAAAAAGGCAACAAATGCTTTGGAGAATTTTGGTTAACTGATTGGCTGGATGTTGCCTCATATCCTAATTGTTTTGCTGGACTTGTTTGTAATTCCAAATCATGAGAAATCTATTCTGTTCTCAGTATTAAGATCTCAGTGGTTTGGCAGTTCCTTTTGACAGGCTTTGAATATGAAATGTGATGATGAAAAGATATAAATTGAATAATTAGTCTTTATATGTACACATAATACATCAAGAAGAAACATTAAAAAAAAAACAAGAAATACATGAACCAGACTCTTTCAACAGTTTCCCTTTTTAAAATTTGTGTCTACAAAATAACTAAAATTAGTTCTTGAGAATGTAATGACTTGTTTGTATATCTTTTCTCCCTCATTTATCCAATGAAGCTTACTTGTTTGGATCAAATAATTTAAACACCCTCATGTTTTGCAAAAAAAAAAAAGACAAAAATATAGAACTCTTTTTATAATGAAATACAAAAGTCTCAGTTGGAAATTTGGGAAGGGAAAAAAATAGGTCAAGAACTTGAATGGGAGCTTCATTATTTTTAAAAAGCACACCAAATCAGCATGTTATTACACTGTCTCAAACTAAGCATTGCATAACTAGGAAAAATAAGTCCCAGAACTGAAATGAGACCTAGTTGTGAAAGAAGATGCTACAGAAAAGTGGATATCTTTATCATTAGTCTTAGTTTCTTTCTCCAAATATCTGAAATAAATTACTTGCCTATTCCAGGATCTTAAAAACTACAACTGATCGTTGAAATAAACTGCTATAGTCAGTACATTCCACCAGACGGTGCCCTCTCCCTAAGAAGAGCCTCCTTTATATACACAGCTAAACTGCATTATGTTAATGCTCACTGACCCAAAGTGAGTTTAAAATCGACTTTCTATAAATGAAACCGCTAAGAAATGAGCAAACTTTTGAAATAATTCTAATGAAATTTTTGATGTGAAACAATGAAAATTAATGCTTCCAAAAAGTGCACATCTCCCTAAATTGCCCTCAAAATCAGGGGTTAAATGAGGGAACTCGATGAAGAGAAGGATCTAAACAATACATCTATACCAAGACTGTTTAGAGCAGTACTGTGCAATAGAAATACAATGAGTTTCATATGCAATTTTAAATGTTATAGTAACCATAGTCAAAAATTAAAGAAAAAAAAGTGAAATTGATTTTAATAATATATCTTACTTAATCAATATATCCAAAATATCATTTCAACATGTAATCAATGTAAAAATTATTAGTAAAATATTTTACATCTTTTTTTGTACTCATCCTGGTGTGCATTTTACTTGTCCAACACATGTCAATTTGTACCACCCTCACATCAAGTGCTCAATAGTCACATGTGGCCAATGGCTACTAAGGCCCTCAACCAGGTGAAGGATGGTAACTGCAGGCTGAGCACAAGATTCCTGTAGCACCACCCTGTTACCTCCCCACCAACCAATCAGAAGAAAGTCACATACCCTGTAGCCCTCACCCCAAATCTTTTCTATAAAAACTACTCCCTGAAAACCATCGGGGAGTTCAGGTTTTTTGACACGAGCCATGAGCTGCCCATTCTCCTCACTTGGCCCTGCAATAAAACTTTCTCTGCTCCAAAAAAAAAAAAAAAAAAGAGAGAGAGAGAATCTAGAGAATCTAACCTACTTCATTTAGCACCACACTTAATTTCTGATTAAAAAGTAAACATTCAGCCTATATTTATTTGGTCAAATAATATATATAAGCAAAAATGCAAATAGATTTCTTACCCTCACTACTGACACAAAAGAATTCACAAGTGCTTTTTTGTTATAAATCATATGAAAATAATTGGTCTAAATTCCCTTCATCTCTATAAGCTTTGAACTGGAGCATAACCTATAGATGGAAAATAAAATAAATCCTGGCCTTATTTAATAATATCTGTGTTACTGACATAGCCAGGCATAAAATATATAGGAAGGTATAGCAGACCAAAAAGTTGCAAGCTGTCACATACATAAGATGGGTATTGCATGTCATGATTATAATAATAATGAAAACAAAGAACAAGCATTAAAAAGTGGATTTAACAAGCATCTTCTCATTATGCATTTTAGAATTCTCTATTTAACCAGCCCTGCTAGTTAGAACTTTCTAGTCCCAGACAGAAAAAGCATAAATGGCCTATTTATCAATACCGATTCTCTTTCTTCATAATATGCTGTACTTCTACATGATAAATGGGAAGTTGATACAAAAGCATTCTTAACAAAAATGAAAAGGATTGACTTCTCATTAGGACACAAGAGAAGTCAATCGTTTTCATTTTTGTTAAGAATCCTTTTCAGAACCTAAGGTCCTGAAAGTAGACTGGGTTTTATTTTTCTTGTCAACAGGAGCACAAGTTTAAAAGACAACCTTGTTTCTTTTACAAGACGTGTTCATGAGAGCAGTGAAATACAATCACTTTGAGAACCTGCAGCAGAAAGAGGTCACACACTCTGGCTCAATGGAAAAGTGGCTAAAGGAAAGCACTGCCTCTGGGACTGCAGGTGCGTCTTCAGGGACCCCTGCACCCGGTTCCAAGGCACAACTAACTGGAAGTGGGCGATATAACTTTTTCCTTAGGAATTGCACATCCAGAAGGAATGGGCACTCACCTGCCATTCCTCATGTTCCCCAAGCTTCTGCAAAGCCTCAACTACTTAATTCTACAAGATAATTTTGAAACTGGACATGAGTGACTGCAGGCTGATTTCCTTTCTGAACAGAAAAAAATAAAAGATAACAATTCAAGTTAATGAGAAATTAAATTTTGAAAAAGTCCTCTAACTATGTAACATAGTTAGGTATATGTTGTATTCAAGTAGTAGTATTTAGTTCAGGAAGTTATCAAAGTAATAAAAAGGAAAAAAAAAAAAAAAACACCGAGAAAGAAAATAATGCCTTAGAGTGGTGTGCAAATGTATAATTTACAGGAGCTTTTGCATCCCCCTAACTACTTGATCTTCACAAAACTGTAGAATTGAAGGCAGTTATTACTATTTCATTTTATAAATGATAAAACTAAGACTCAGAAAGTCTCCTACTGAAAGGTGATAAACTAAGGAACGTTAAAAAATAAAATGATACTTGAAAAATATTTACCTTCCTTACATATGAATCATTATTCTGTCTTGGTGAAACAGATTTCCTTTCTCAAGGTCTATTACAGCCTTCATGGACATTTTTTCTAGCCAGCCAGAATCACTCTCAATCTTCCTCCAGTAAAGGGAGCCTCCTGGAGGCTCAGCAGCAGCTTCTATAGCACTGTGGCTCTGTGTACCAGCAGGCTCTCAATTATTCAAGATAACACAGAAAGGCCTGGGGATAGATTATCCCAAATGCAGCAGAAACAAATTAGCAGTTATCTGTGTTAGATAAACTTGAATAAGTGAATGTTTTAAACTGTGCATTCTGATAAAGTATACATTGATGAAATCTGCAGAGAGGAGGCAGGCTCTCCTTAAAATACAGCAAGTAGGTAAAAGATCATTTAGAATCCAAAGTCTCTGCGCAAAAGCCATAGACCACATCAGACCCATAATGAGGAGTAGGCAGGAACTGCACTTCTCTGCATGTTAACTACTGATACACTTGCCTCACCCATCAGAACTATACTTATTTACAGTTTTGGGTCCTTCACCAGGACAGCTTGTAAAAGTTTGCTTCAGGAAAGAGACCTTCAAGATGGCGGAAGAGTAGGACGTGGAGATCGCCTTCCTCCCCACAAATACATCAGAAATACATCTACATGTGGAGCAACTCCTACAGAACACCTACTGAACGCTGGCAGAAGACCTCAGACCTCCCAAAAGGCAAGAAACTCCCCACGTACCTGGGTAGGGCAAAAGAAAAAAGAATAAACACAGAGAAAAGAATAGGGCCGGGACCTGCACCAGTTGGAGGGAGCTGTGAAGGAGGAAAGGTTTCCACACACTAGAAGCCCCTTTGGGGGCGGAGACTGCGGGTGGCGGGGTGGGGGGGGTAAGCTTCGGAGCCACGGAGGAGAGCGCAGCAACAGGGTTGCGGAGGGCAAAGCGGAGACATTCCCGCACAGGGGATCGGTGCCGACCAGCACTCACCAGCCCGAGAGGCTTGTCTGCTCACCCGCCGGGACAGGCGGGGGCTGGGAGCTGAGGCTCGGGCTTCGGTCGGGTCGCAGAGAGGACTGGGGTTGGCTGCGTGAACACATCCTGAAGGGGGCTAGTGCACCATGCTAGCCGGGAGGGAGTCCGGGAAAACGTCTGGAGCTGCCGAAGAGGCAAGAGAACACTGTTTCCTGGTGCATGAGGAGAGGGGATTCAGAGCACCGCCTAAACGAGCTCCAGACACGGGCATGAGCCACGGCTATCAGCGCGGACCCCAGAGACGGGCATGAGACGCTAAGGCTGCTGCTGCCGCCACCAAGAACGCTGTGTGCGAGCACAGGTCACTCTCCACACCTCCCCTCCTGGGAGCCTGTGCAGGCCGCCACTGCCAGGGTCCCGTGATCCAGGGACAACTTCCCCGGGAGAATGCACGGCTCACCTCAGGCTGCTGCAACGCTATGCCGGCCTCTGCCACCGCAGGCTCACCCCTCATTCTGTACCCCTCCCTCCCCGCAGCCTGAGTGAGCCAGAGCCCCTGAAGCAGCTGCTCCTTTAACCCTGTCCTGTCTGAGCTAAGAACAGACACCCTCAGGTGACCTACACGCAGAGGCGGGGCCAAATACACAGCTGAACCCAGAGAGCTGTGCAAACAAAGAGGAGAAAGGGAAATCTCTCCCAGCAGCCTCAGGAGCAGCGGATTAAATCTGCACAATCAACTTGATGTACCCTGCATCTGTGGAATACCTGAATAGACAACGAACCATCCCAAATTGAGGAGGTGGACTTTTGGAGCAACGATACATATATTTTTTTCCTTTTTCTCTTTTTGTGAGTGTGTATGCTTCTTTGTGTGATTTTCTTCTGTATAGCTTTGCTTTTACCATTTATCTTAGGGTTCTGTTTTTTTTGGGTTTTTCTTTTTTTTAGTATAGTTTTTAGCACTTGTTATCATTGTTGGATTTGTTTTTTGGTTTGATTGCTCTCTTTCTTTCTTTCATTTTTTTCTTTTTTATTACTTTTTAATTTTTTTATTTTTAATAATTATTTCAGGTAAAAACCCACCAGACCAAACAAATGGAGAGGAAATAGGCAGCCTACCTGAAGAATTCAGAGTAATGATAGTAAAAATGATCCAAAATCTTGGTAATAGAATGGAGAAAATACAAGAAACGTTTAACAAGGACCTAGAAGAACTAAACAGCAAACAAATAATGATGAACAACACAATAAATGAAATTAAAAATTCTCTAGGAGGAATCAATAGCAGAATAACTGAGGCAGAAGAACGGATAAGTGACCTGGAAGATAAAATAGTGGAAATAACTACCACAGAGCAGAATAAAGAAAAACGAATGAAAAGAATTGAGGACAGTCTCAGAGACCTCTGGGACAACATTAACTGCACCAACATTTGAATTATAGGGGTCCCAGAAGAAGAAGAGAAAAAGAAACGGACTGAGAAAATATTTGAAGATTATAATTGAAAACTTAATATGGGAAAGGAAATAGTTAATCAAGTCCAGGAATTGCAGAGAGTCCCATACAGGATAAATCCAAGAAGAAATGTGCCAAGACACATATTAATCAAGCTACCAAAATTAAATACAAAGAAAAAATATTAAAAGCAGCAAGGGAAAAACAACAAATAACATACAAGGGAATCCCCATAAGGTTAACAGCTGATGTTTCAGCAGAAACTCTGCAAGCCAGAAGGAGTGGTAGGACATATTTAAAGTGATGAAAGGGAAAAACCTACAACCAAGATTACTCTACCCAGCAAGGATCTCATTCAG